>NW_010246128.1:11299-44365 GCF_000690775.1 Eurypyga helias
AATTCTTTTGCGTTCCATGCAGGGGCTGTTCTAGGAGGAGCTAGATACACCTGGCTACTCACTGGACCATGGGTTTTTTTTGCACTGATCGATTGTTTTCAGCACATTTTTTAAGATGCATTTTTCTGGGAGAGTTGTCTGACCACATGACTTCTTTTACTAATTGAGTGTCCTAAAACTGTTACTTTTATTCTTTATAATTTATTAAGCTGCAGTTTCTGAAAGTAAGACTTGTATTCAGACTTGTGGTATTAAAGGCTAATGCCTTAATTCATAAATACTTAATGAATGCTTATCATTGTCTTACATTTGATGTTCCTGATCCTTTAGCAATTCAGTTCTTTTTTTTTTTTTTTTTTGGTGGGGAGAATTTCACTTCATTTTTTTTCTAGAAGATTGGAAAATGAGTAAGATGATGGTATCGTATACTAGGGAAATGGAGAAAGTGACAGGAGAGTGACTATTTGCTCAAATTTAGAATTCATTTAAATCAACCTAACTTGATTTAACTTGCTTTCTTTTGCAAAACAAAGTCAGGTTTTATTAAAAAAATCCACAATATTTTCATCCCCTCAACTAAAAAGTTCCTATTCCAGTTCATTTGACCTCCAGCTCTTTTAGAAAAAAATACAGAGAGGTGTAATTATCCTCTTGAGTCTGAACTGTGAGAAACCAGGTAACCTCTGTCTCTCTTCCATATGGTTTTGAGAGAGAAAGCTGGGAAATTTTTCTGGCCTTTTTCTGCATCATAAAGAAGGAAAGAAGTAGTGAAAACCAAAATCTTTTATGTAGGTGTTTTTCACCTTTGGGAAGAAACAAGTAAGAAAACATACAACTAATTCCTAAAGAGATTTCCTCCTTTGCCATGTGATGGCTACGCTGCCGCAAGGTATACGTGATACACGTGAAACGGGAGAACTGCATCAGTTCTCAAATATACACTGAACCTATACTTTCTAAACCCATCATGTTTAGCCATGACTTAAACCAAGTCTATTTAGCAAGTCTTTGTAAAAACAAATTTTTAAGAGGACTTCAGTAATCTAATTGTTTTGTAACTTAAGAAAAAAGATATTCTTGGGAAAAATAGGGGCACTTCAATTTTTTTTTTTTCTTGTCAGTACTTGGCAGATTATTAAATCTTTGAAAATGAAATGTATTTGATTTTATTCTTGCTCTTATAGACAATATTAATAAGATTACTGTTCTTTTACACACTCGATTTTTTTCTTTGTATTTTATTTTCTTCTTTTGCCATAGTTTAAGTATGAGGGCTGAAAAGTGGGGCAAAATGATCCTTTTATCTTTTAAACATGTACAGCCAGTGATTGTAGCCATTTTCCCTAATCTGTTTCCATAGTTTGTTTCTACTTATTTCCTAGAGGCAGTATGGTGTGATTGTTCTGCCACAGTTCGTATTAGTTATTATGAATTTTGCACAGTTTTCAGCTCAAGTCCTTTAATGTCTATTGTTAATAAAAGCAGCAGAGTTCCCCAGTTTGGGTAGAAGTTTTATAAATGTGTGGCGATGTAATGGAGAATATTTGAGTTGGATGGCTCATGATTTTTCAGTTGGGACCAGTATCTTCCAGTTTGCACATGAAAAAAATGCCTCCAAAAGTGCTATGTCTACACTTGATTTTTTTGCTTTGTTTTAAAATAAATCTGTGCTGTTCACTGTGGTGAAGACTTTGGAGTCTAAATTTGTAAAGTGTAGTTCATTTTCTCAGGGAGCAGCACACAGATATACTCTTCTTGCCACTGCAACAAATAGTAGTCTTGTGGGACAAGGGAGTTTTGCCCATTCAGGGTGTCATTGTGCAGCACAAGAGCCCAATAAACTGCCTTACATGAAGGACAGATAGGATTGCCAGCTGATACTGCGGTTCCATGTGATGAACGTTAACAGCAGTAGGAAGCCTGCCTATGTGAAGCCACTGAATTTAGGAAGCAAAATCCTTCTTATCAGAGTTCTTGCATTTCTTGTAAAAAGCCCAAACCCCAGGACTTTCAGTGAAGTTGTACATGGGAGAAGTGTAGCGTTAGGAATAAATTTACTTCTGTTTCGTATAAACAGCTGCCTAACACTGTTACGTTTTCACCTCTCCTGCCTGTGTTTCACAGTGACAGCCACAAATCCAAACTTCTTAACAAGGCAGTAGTGAATGAAAGTGTACTTCTTGTAAGTAGTCCCACAGAACATTGTGAGTATCAGCTCACATTTCTTGTGGTATTGTTAGTGTGTAAAATCAGTAGGTATCAGAGGTACCCTACCACAAGTTACGTACGTAAGATGTGGAGGAAGAAAGCGAGAACGATGGGGCTGCATTTACAGCACTAAGGGCCATCCCAGTGAGTAGTCTTTGGGCCCAGCCAGGTTGTGTGGAGTGACTTCTGCCCATTAAGAAAAAGGCCAGCCTGATGCTGTGCAGCCTGATGCTGCATGTGGCCTGGGTCTCTGAGCCATGGCCTGTTCTCCATCCACAAAGGAAAGCGGCACAGTGTCTTCGGCCCTTACCTCTACCCTGTCTTTCGCTTTGCTGCCCGTCCCTCTGCCCGAACAGGGAGGCCTCCACCACACTGTGTGTTGAGAGCAGTCCCTGCTTTGTGCAGACTCACACCCCGTGGCTGAGCGTTGCCTGGTTGACACTGCTAGTGGACACTGGCCAGGATTAAACGGTAAGGGGCAACTGCAGTATGATGCTCGTGCCTGTGCTGTTTTATAATATGTCTAGCTTTGAGTCAGGTGAGCTACCATTGTGGTTTAAGGCAGAATTTGTATTTCTGGGGGAATTGTTGTTTCACAGTGCCTGAAACAATGTGGCTATTACCTTGGAGCACATGGGATTCTTGCAGAAGGATGCTGCAAGTCTGGGTTTAGGGCACCAAGGATGACATGGTTCAGCTCCATGCTGTTGACCTGGAACAGACACAGGAACCAGTTGTCCTTTTAATTGTGTCTGGATTTCTGCTTGAAAACAATTAGTTACTTTGCTTACCTTCTTCCAGAATAAAGCAAAGAAATGAATTAACATACATGAAATATCAAAGGAAGGACATGGCAGAGTATCAGCTGTTGTGTCATGTGAATGTGTCTTATGATTTGCATTATGTTAATTCCTTTTTTTCTCTGTTTTGCTTTGTTTGCTGAAATTTAAGGGAGTGTCAGGGAGAAGAATCTAAGAGGTATGAGCTTAGGTTTTATGGGAAGAATTTGTGAGGGATGTAAGAGAGAGTTGGACTAAATGTCTAATCAAAAAATAGGACAAATTTGCTCCTGAAAAACCTACTGAAATTTCCTCAGGGAGCCAATGTTGCAGTTCCTCCTGCTTCTACAGATTCTTCTAACCATCTAGCCCATGTCTGGGTTTACCTTGCATTTTTAACTTTTTTTCCCAGTAAAGATCTTCTAAGGTAATCTCTCCTCTTTAATTCTGGATTGGGGAAAGGAGAAACCTGTAGGCTTGCATTGCCCTGACTTGACTTCCTTTACATCTTACATCATCCTGCAAGAGCCCTTCCTCACTTGGTGCCCACCTCTCCAGCAGCCCCTGGTGCCTTGCAGCTCAGGAACACTCTCTATGGTAGGTGGAAGCAGACACACTTGGGGAAACTACAAATATTGTGATATTTACTGAGGTTAGGTCTTGTCATGCTGCTTCAATTATTTTAACTAATGTGACTCTTAATTTTAGGGATTATTTTTGTCTACATCTGTAATTTGGTATGGTCTGCTATCAGTGAAATGAGGATCATACATATTAATTTCCTCTTTGAAACACTGGAAACAGTCTGGCTTTCAGGCATATTTGTCATGTTGTAAAGTTTGTCCAGCTCAGACAATGTGTGTTGGGGTGTTTGTTTTTATTTTTTTTTTTTCTCAAGAAACGAGGACCATGTCCTCATGTGCTTGTGAAGGGATTGAACCTGGATGAAATCAATGAATCGTTGAATTTAAAAGAAATTTTAATAACGTTCTCATTGGATTGATCATTTAGTAACTGGACCACAATTTGACATCTGTAGTCATCTCTAAATATGGCAGTTAAAGAAGAGTTGATTTTTGTGAAAGTCAGGTGGGAGGAGAAATTCTCCTTTTTATAACTAAACATACATTTATGTTAGTCATTCTAGCCTCACTGCAAATGGGTCGATGGTAGGAGCCTCAGCTGCTGCTGCCATCTAGGGATGGCATGGAGGAAAGTGGGACTGGTTGTGTTCATGGGAATTGCAAAGGGCATGCCAGCACACTGCAGCTCAGACGCGGAAACCAAAGCAGTGATCTCGACCCTGTAGGTACAGAGTTTTGTACCGTCGTCTACATATTTTGATTTAGATTTGCACAGGTTCACACAACATACACAACTGATCATTGCCTCTCTCTTAATTCTGACGTTGCGGTTGAGAACAAGTGGAAGTTCTCCTTGGTAGCAATGGTTTTATATGTGAAGACCTGTTATATGCAGAGCTAGTGGAAAGTTTGGAAAAATTAAATTACCTCATCAGTCTGTGGGGTTTTTTTTTATGTACTTTGCAAGCTTTTTGCATGGCTCTCTTGTTCTGTACAAGATAGATGCAGTTAGATCAGTACATCTTATATGGTTGTTATTAAGCAAAGAATTTAAGTAGATGTAATTGCTGGTTATTGGTTGTTGTGAACAGTTGAAATATTTACTTGTTGTTATTTAGGCCAGTTACTTGTCGGTGATTTATTTTACATTGAACATTTCTGGTCAGATCCAGAGATTGTCTAAGTACACCATTTTGTCTGAAAGCACAACCTTTTACTGTCCTCCTTTTTATTCTTTCTTCTCCTCACTGGTCTGCTGTTTGCTTGGCCTGCTATGGCTATTCAGTGGGATAGAAATCCAAGTAGTAGCTTTGATTAGTATGGGTTCTCCTGTGCTGTGTGCTGTAGGAAAGCAAAGAGATTCACCTCTTCCCTTGAGATGATTTACAGTCCTTTGAGACTCCAGGTGCCCTGGGGTTTTACAGTACACTGGGACTCCAGCTAAGCATAAGTAATGTTTTGCCGAACGTGTACGAAGGCACAGGAGACCTCCTTTTGCTGACAGTGGTACTTCCGTGGTTTTGTGTTTCTGTGTTGTGATTCTGTCCTCTGCCATGGTGTAATATTTAGTTCATTTTCATACCTGATTCGCTATCCAGGAGCACGCATAGGGATGTTTTAATATTATGAGGGTTATTTCATCCTGTTCAATCTGAGATTTTCATAATTTTTCTTCTAGTTGAGAAAGTTTGTGTTGTGCTGCTGAACTGATGGTTTTAGTCTTCCTCAAGGTCTGTCTTTAAAAAAACAATTTCTATGTTTACATGGCAAATTTCAGCATTTTCCAGTTTGTTATAAACTGCCAATTTTGGTGCTGGTATATATGTTTATCTCCAGATCATTAAGGATCTGAGATAAAACTACTACCAGCAGGATGTTGTGTTATGTCAGTGAACTTTTCCATCCTCTGCTTTCCATCATGCATCCTTAACCTGTTCATATCCTGATTGATGTGAGTGTCATGGTACCCATAAAATATAGCACTGGTTTAAGATGCTGAATCTCATGATCCTAAAAAAGTAAGTTTTCAGTATATGATGGCTTTTGCAGAGTCATACATTTATTCTTTATGATATGCTTAGTTTTCCTACATCATTTTAAGTTTAATCATACCTTTAACATTCTTGATTGCTCATGAGAGAGAGCTTATGAAAGGTGCTCTAGGAATACAAGCTGTTCCACATAAGCCACGGTATGTTGAGGTGAGATTTTAATTTGTTACCCAGCAGATATTTGGGTAAATGAAAGTATCCTGTGAAAACAATGCCTTCAGTTTCAATGAAGTATCAGTATTCTTGCAAGATGTTTTGTTTTCTTACCTGGTCTTCTGATCTTCAGTAGACACTCATTTACAATCATTCTGTATCCTTACTCAGAGGAGATCACTGCTACAGAGTTTTACCATTCTTACTTCTTTGATTATGCATGCTTAAGTTTTCAAATTACATTCTTTGGCAATGTAAACATGATAGTGGGTAATGTTACAGACTGCAACTTCTCTTATGCTTTATGAAGCAGAAGGGTACAGTTTAGTCAGTAACTGTATTGTCTGATCTGGTATAGAGTTCCTTGTGACCAGATATCTATAATGGCTGTAACATCAACGGTAGTTGGGTCATCACGCATTGCCCTAGCCACTATAAAATAGCTGCATCTTTGTCCTAAAATATAATGATGACTGTACCCTGGAGCTACTTTTGGAATGGCATTGCAGGAGAGTGTAATAGGCAATCGCATTTTGTACAGAAAGGCAGTTATTTTATTCAGTCTAAAGCCACTGCTTACAGGTTTTCTTCATCTGGCTGGCAGATCGGTTGAGGCAGTCCAGTGGAGGTTAAGGTGACTACTGACGTCTTAAAATGCTGCTCTATCCTTAAACATTTTGTAATTAATTTCAGTCCTAAAGAAGGGAGTATTTTTTCTCATCTGGGCGTCTCTAGGTTAAAACTGCAGTCATTGGATCTTCACGTGGTGAAGAACTTTGTTTATCACACGCTTTTAACCTTCCTTTGAGAACCTGAATAGACAAATGCTGCTTAAGTTCAATATATAAGAAATGCTTTCATGTTATCTGGGTTGTCTCTCAGACTCTTCCAATTTACGTTGAATATTAGAACTGCTCACGGTGTTCTACAGTGGTTATAGTACCTTGAGATTTAAAAAAGCACAACCTTTTTCCTATTCTTTATGCTGTCAAGGGTCTTTGCCCATGTGACCAATGTGCCATGGGATTTAGCTAGGTATCCTAACTCCCAAGTCTGTAATTCTTCTAAGATTAAAACTCAGACTGTTTCATCCTCTGAATATGGTCATCTTTGTGTCTCGAAGTACAGCTTTACACATGTGGTGGTAGGAAAACTATTCCTTTTATGCGGAGCGTTTTCAGAGATTGAGATCATTTTATTCTAGTAGCTGACTTTCTTCATTATCATTTCCTGTGTTGTCAGCAAACGTCATCAGTAATGAATCTGCATTTTCTTGAAGGTCGTTGATAAGTGTGAAACTGTATTGGACCAGTAACCTATCATGGCAGATCTCTTACAAATGCCCATAATATAACTCCCTGTTTGCAATTACATTCTGAAACTTACTGATTTGCCTGTTTCTAATCCATTCTAATCCATAACATATTTTTGATGTTAATTTTGTATCATTCTTGCTTTGAAGTCCTGGAGTGGTGCTCTGCAAGCTAAGTATTTTTCACTGAAGTGGGATACTTTCCTTAAAACCAGGTGTAAGTAAAAGATGGCTGTAGATTACATGCCAGCGTATTTTGTTTGAACACATGATGCTGAGATTTATTGCTGTAAGCAAAGTTACTCTAAATAATCCTAACTTTTATATTTAAGAAGCTTCATACTGTATTGATACGATATAGAAAACAATTAGAGAAAACTGATTCCAATTTTACTTTATATAATTTTCTTAATCAAGAGGAACAATTTTTCGAGATTAAGTTAGTTGTAGAAAAATGTGACCTGAGAAGACCTGTTATTGAAGGTTTGAAATAAACTTGGCATATTTACTATGCAACTTTAAAAATAAACATTTTACAAAAGCATCGTGCTCACAGTGTGCAATACAATTTCTTAGGAGCTATTTATAGGAAGAGGTATTGGAGAATTTTACGTACACTGTTAATATTCTGTCATTGAAGTTCACAGTAAAGTTCAGCTCCTGGTTTTTATTATTATTGCTATTAATTGTAATTAGTAATAGTAATAATCTGGAATGATTGGTGATCCTTATGAGTCCCTTCCAACCTGATAGACTGTGGATTCTATTGCTTTATAATATAGCTGTGTTTTGGGGTTTTGTTTATTGTTTGCTTGTTTATTTGTTTTTAAGCAGATGGTTTGCAGTCGTGGAGACTTGTGACAAAATATGTGGCTAGAAAATGTGTGGACCTTTGTTTCTGGTGTATATGGTGTTTATGACTCCTGGTAGGCTTTTGCATTGGTAGTCATACAGGATTAATACGAAAGCAGCTCTATTCTTAGCTCATATTCAATTCTCTGTGTTGAGCTGCGGTACTATGGATTATTTCAACTCCGTGTAGTGTTTCAAGTGTAAACTAGAGTTTATTGCCAGGTGGCAGGAATGAGGCATATAAACATTTTATGGACAACAGATGCAGATGAATGGAGGAATTTATCTCATGCACTGTGTGCTTGTTTGGCTAAGAGATACAGCCTTTAGTAATTTGTCTATGTTGACTGATATTGAACAGTTAAAAGCAAGAGTAATTACTGTAAAGAGAGACTACTCATAACTTCCTATGCATAAAATACAAAGTTTCTTCTTAAAAGCATTGCTGTGGAATTTTTTCTTTTACACTGTGGAAGAAAAGCATATAAGAGTGAGGAAGAGGAAGAAAAAACCTCTTGAGTCTCTAGGTCTCCAATTGCTAAGTTACAGGTAGTCAATTTTATTTATATTAAAGGGTTATCCCAATTGCATGAGATTTTCAGAATGGTCTTATTTTAGTAGTTAAATAAATATGTAATAGGGATGCAAATACAGTTGACTGTTTGTTACCAATACATCCTCATTGGCTGTTGAGATAAAGATAAAAGCTAGAACATATTTTGCTTGGATATACTTCCCCACCTAGATGCTCTCCCCAGATAAAACAAACCTGCTATAGTCCTTAGATTTGTAAAGTAGTTGCACAGACCCTGATACTCAGCTCGATTACAGCTATCATATGCAGGCCACTATAGTCCATAGGAATTGTATCAGAGTCAGTGTGAAGAGAATCAAGTCCATCAAATAGCTCTGCTGTATTGTCTGGTCTTTATTTCTCATGGTGAGGCTTTTCTTAGTTAAAGCTTTTAAATTGTGGAGAACAGATGGATATCATTTGGGAAAGATAGAAACGGAATACTATATCATGATACATTTTATTGAAATAAATTGTCATGACATACGTTGCAAAGTTGTGGTCATTCTTTTACTGAATAGTACTAGAGTTTAAAAATTCTGCCTAAGAATACATTGTGTAAGTGGGCTTAATGTAATATTTTTGCAACTAGATTACCTTTTTTCTTTTTTTTTAAGATTTCTGTAAAAACAAACTAAAGTGAAATTCTATAAACCTCAGCCCTGAAATTATTTTTAAACAAAGTTTCGCTGGTGACAGCTTATTTTCTTAAGTAAGCAGATTCCATATGTGGTATTAAGTAAATCATTTTGTGATTTGATAGTGGCGTATTAGGGTGAGACATCCTGTAACGTAACTATGTCTGAATTTATTTACTGTTTTTCCTCTGCCAAATTGTGATTGTTTAGTCTGCTAACACTTGTACCAAAGGCTTTTCTGGGTAGTGGTTAGCAGTTGTTTTCAAAGCAAATGTTAAATCTAAGAAGACATTCCTTTAAAAAAAAAAAATCCTGTTCTGGCAGAGGAACTTGATTTGTGTTCTTGTTCAGTGCTCCTTTACTGTTTTTAGTATGGTTGTTGAAATCTATACCTTATATGATCTCATTGTACTGCCTGCATTTCATTAATGAGTGAGACTGTTTAGGGCTTGGGGAGTGAAATATTTTTCATATGACACTACCCAATATGAGTGCAGTGCACCAGCTGCAAAAACCACAGACCATCTGATTTTGAGGCTTTTGAGGGTGTGAAAAGTTCAATTGCTTATACTAGGGCTTATATCTGTATATTACACCATATGGAAGTGGAACTACTGTAGACTTGGAATAAAAAAAGAAAAAAACAGGTTCTTTAGCCATGGTTCAAATAAAGATGAAAAATGTATATCTTGCAATATGGATGAATTAATATTACTATGTGGCATTAAAATATTTTTTGAAAGAATGTAGTAAGTTATATTACAGATCTTGCCACCTAATACTATTTTTAAAGAAAGATGGCAGATGTGGAAATTGTAAAGTACATTTATGGTTTTAGTGAGTAAAGCTTAATATGCTTCTGAAAGTAGTGGCTTCGTAATGGCTTCATCAAGATAACATGTTATGGATCCTTCAATTCGTTTACCTCTCCCTCTTGAGATTCCTCCTGTCCTTTCTTGCCTGGAAAGATAGAAAGCAGTCCCTTAGTTTGGATGGGCACTATCCATATTATCCAGAAGGCAAGCTAATAATAGTTCAAGAAATTGTATTTCAGTTCTAACTTGGGAAGTTTTAAGGTAGTTTTAAATTTACTAAGTCAAAACATGAACAGTCATACTAGTTGTCACTGTTCTGTGGTTCCTACTTCTGTAGAAACAAAGCATAAGCAACTGTCTGTGAATCTGTGGAGTAATATGTCAGAAACATTTGCAAATAGTTTAAGGTTGCTTTTGTAAATGACTAAATAAAAGACATTAAAACAAATTGAAAGGTTTTCACCAGTCTCAAATTCTATGATCCATTTTCAATGTGTTCATTAATAGTGAGCCAGGGCAGTCGTCAGTAGAACGGCTTGCAAAAATAAGTCCTTTGCTTTTGCATAAAGCCAGATCAAGAATAAACACCAGTATTCTGGACAGGAATTGATCAGCTGGTAGTGACTGTATTACTATTTCATGTGACATATGAGCTTAGAAGAGTAGTTATCAATTTCAGATTAATGTGAGGGGTGTGTGTGTTCTGCAGTAGGTATGCCTGAGATCTCAGAAGGGGAAAGGTAAGAAGCCTTTGATTGTTTCTAATGAAAAGACACCAATCTTTGCTCATAAGCACATCAGCAATATTTTATTCACGGTGTATCAGCGATTTTGAGAAGCATTTTGAACTGTTCTCTGGAAGTGACAGAGAAGCAAACAGTAAAAACTGTAACCTGCTGATGACAAACGCACCCCCCTCCCCAACTTCTGCTGTATCTGTTGTTCAGTCAAGGAGCCCAGTAAATTTCATGATTTATGTCTTGAACCAGATAGTACTGAGGAAGTTCCAAATACCAAAATAATAGCAATGGAGAGATGACCAAGAACTAATCTGAATATGGTTTAAACAGATAGGTCTAAATGCTGAAGAGTTTTGAAAAATGACATTCCTGTCTGTGAATAAAGCATAAACAGAAAGTAGTGCTAAATTTGTCATACACTTTGTTCACTCTGACTCATCCTTCCAGCTCTATATATAGGTTCTGCCATCACCGAGAAAGTGCTTTTTGTTGACAAAACGCCTCAACAACAGTTTTTCTGAACCACTGTTGAATACTGCTGAACTGTTAGCGATAGAGCAGCTATTCAGATTGTGGTTATGAAAACCATGACTGAGAATTGATTCCACTCATAATGAGGATCAGATGTAGGAGTACATATATGAGCATTGTAGCAATACATCTTGCCAACAGAGAAAGAAATAAAACAGAGAAGAAAGCTTTTTACCTCTTGCGGTGTCAGTTAAATATTTTGTGATATTTAAATAGTTCCATGAAATTACAGGTTGGCTGCCTCAAATTTTTTTTGTTTGTTTTTAATCTATTAAGAGGGCTTTTAAAAGATATACTCTGTATTATCTTTATCTGATTCTGGGGCTCTGAACCTTTCAGGTTTTAGACTTTTAAATTTAATCTGTACCCATGAGAACTGTATTTTTTTTTTTTTTAAAAAAAAGGGAGTTATTTCAAATTTTGAAATTCCAATAGTTAAAGATTTAAGGAAAGTACCAGACATTGTGAGACTTCAAATAAAGCCGTAAGCATGATATCCAAACTTATGCTATGAGAAGTAAAATCAGTTTATGTACACCAATGGGTGAAACAGTCTGGCTATAGAAATTGATTGGAGCCTTTTGCCACTGAGTTCATTGAAGCCTGAGTTTTATTCTCTTAATCTTTTTACTGTCATATCCAAAAGTAATCTGCTTGTACCATATCTCTGAATCTGCACCTCTCAATAGGAAAGTTTCCTTCATTTGATGAGTGCTGAATCAGTTTAGGGAAGAGAGATGCTGGGCTATAATTCATTTTTCACATATTGGGGCTAAGGTAGTTGAAGTTTATTGATAAGGACACAAAGCCATCAAATTTTGTGAGATGTAGAAGGCTAAACCAAGGTTTTTGTAATGAAAATGTAATTATAAATTACACTTAAAGTGACCACTTCTTACCTTTATTGAAATCTATTGTGTGCTAAGAGAATTGATAAAATACAGAATGTTGAATTCATCTAGCCTTTAGGAATAACATAGAAAACTAAAACGTTCAAATAAATACTTTTGTAAAAGGGCTATAATACCTCCAGAAAACAGTTTATTCACAAGTTTTGAATTGTGATATAAGTAATTTATTTTTAAGTTTTCGGTATCATAATGTTAATTGAAAGTTCAGTAATTGAATTATGAATAGTAATTTTCATTTTTTGCCCTTTGAAAAAATAATGGGGTTATGTACTACACTTACGTTTTGTAGATTGTAAATAAAACAAAAAATAAGTATGCAAAAAAATTTGGGGCATTAAAAAAAGCACTACAGGAATTTCTCTTACTTTTTTTTTTTTAAAGCATGATGAGCACTTTAATTTTAGAACTTCATAGACCTCTTAAAATCACTAGCAGTTCCTTTTAGCTTTGTTTTAAACCAAACCCAAACAAACACAACTTTCATTAAAAACACTTTAATGTGCCTTTCACTTTCTTGGTTAGAATAAGATACGAGGTAAAAATAAGGCAGCTAGGAACCTTGTTTGCAATATTAAGATTAACTATTAATAACATTTCCAATAAAGTAGACTAGGTAATGGTAATTCAATTCCCAAATTCTAGGTTCTGTTTCTGAATGCTTAGATGATAGTATTATGAGTCCATAAATAAATGTCAGCAGTTTGGTTGCACTTTATCTGCTTTTCTAAATTAAAACCAAATAAATTGAAATAGCAGGTTCAGTAAATTCAAGCTAGTATTTCATAGGTGCAAATCAGACTAAAAATGTACTTGTTGAATTCATTGCTTTCCCTCAAATAATTTATGACATTAGTATCACATTAGGTTCTAGATAATCTTATTTTTATGAGGCATTCACAAATCCTTTCCCCCTACATGTCATTAATCTAACATCACCTCAGTACAAGTTTTGTTCTGTGATCAGATGTTCTTTACTTTTATTACACACCCCAACTTGGTTCTGTGAGAACAAAACAAATATATCACTGCCTACCTTCTTAAATTTTTCATTTACAATATCCACTGTATTATAATTTTAGAATCACAGTATGGTTTGGGTTGGAAGGGACCTTAAAGACCATCTAGTTCCACCCCCCCTGCCATGGGCAGGGACCCCTTCCACTAGACCAGGTTGCTCAAAGCCTCATCCAGCCTGGCCTTGAACACTTTCAGGGATGGGGAATCCACAGCTTCTCTGGGCAACCTGTTCCAGTGCCTCACCACCCTCTCCGTGAAGAACTTTTTCCTGATATCTAATCAAAACCTCCCCACTTTCAATTTAAACCCATTACCCCTTGTCCTGTCACTACAGGCCCTTGTAAGAAGTCCTCCCCTCCAGTTTCCTTGCAAGCCCTCTTCAGGTACTGGAAGGCTGCAATAAGGTCTCCAATTATGTTAGATAATTTTGTAATTATTGTTTTAATTTAAATTTGGATGAGGAGGGCATTTTTGAGGCACATCTCTTAGTTGCCTCTGCTACTCGGCGTGGGTTTACATTGGAGAGCTGTCTTGGCTTGTGTAGATGCCTTTAGAAAAAAGTAAACTGAAAGATGCTCTCCCAGAGTACATCAAGTGGGCTCCATCACCTAGAGAACATTCAAGACATTGGTCCAGACTGAAGTAGTATCCACCACGGAATATTTAAAGTGGGTGATGAACCTGTATGGGTCATAATGGTTGACCCTTGTGGCTTTGTCTGTTTGTTAACATAAACATAATTTATGAAAACCTCACTGATTGCTTGACACGTTTTTCATGACGCAGAGACTTCACTGTGTTTCAGCCAAAATAACACATTTATTGCAAGTAACGCTGCTTTCAAGGATCTTTTATTAAGGTTGCAAAATAATGCTCAAAAATGTGGGTATGTAGTCCTGATTTAGTCCTTTTGTGCATGCAACCTGTGATTCAGTCACGTTATATATAGTTCTCCAGGGCTCCTGCTTCATTCAGTTCTCACAGTGCTTAGTGACCATTTAATAAGAAGCTACCCAGTATTTTCGTTCAGTATCACAAGTGTTTGCCAGTTTCCCTTGTTTATAGCACATCATTCCCGCTGCTCTGATGAGCATTACTTTTTACTGTAGTTTGTGGATGCTTCCTAAACATTTCTGGAATGTTTTCACCAACTTTTGAGGGATGTGTTGCTATTATTCGTGTTCTGTGCATGGTAGACTAAGACACAGAGGCATTTGTGATCTAATTTTCTGGAGTAATGAGTGTTACAAAAACTTTGTTTGTCCGGAGCACTGTTTGTCCGGACATCCTGCCATGTCAAGCACATCAGACTGATGATTAGCCATCTCAGAAAGGGAAGCATAAATATATGTCAGCCTGAGGGAAAAAGTTCACCACTTGGTCAGTACCACACAGAAAATCTGTGATAAAGGTGGAATTAGTCCAGTACTCCAGAATGCCGTGGAACCGACTTCAGTAGTTGCGCTTCTCTGTAGGAGTGAGCAGTTGCACAGGGTCAGAGCAGAGACACATCCCTCCGTGTGGTCTGCCATCAACAATGGCCAACAGCATATGATAGGGAAGGGAAAATGAGCATGTCAGATGGAATAATTTTACAACTCAAGGACTTCCTGAGACAGAAGAGATGCTTCATTTCAGTTTATATTGATGATTTTTCTCCTCCATAATTTTTTCTTAGTTTGGTTGTTTCCCTGCCCCCCCCCCAATTCAACTGATATCTACCATCCACAGAATCTTGCCACAAGGAAATACATGGCTGAATCCATGCTCTGTAAAGAGACACCTGCTTTCATACCATCTTATATGGAAAGAGACAGTGGACAGTCATCCCTTGCTTATCTGTTCCTTGTGACAGTTTTATTTAATTCTTTTGCATGTTGTCAATCCTCTCTTCTTCAGACTAATAAGTAGTCATCAAATTAGTCAAAACTATTGCATTTGTTCACATTTGCGGTCCTTTTTACACACATTTTCCAATTTTACCATATGTTTGGAATTGGCGCAGGGAGGGTCTGCACACAGATACTGGAGGCAGGTGCATCATATCTGGTGCATTAATGATTTCTGTTCTCTTCTTTTGTTGTCTTTTCTCACATTTGATAATACTAGGTTTGCTTCTTTGATCACAGCTTTGATAAGTTGATTTTGTTTAACTCTCATTTATAACCCAAGACCTAATTCTTTAGTGGCCATTGGTCTTCTGTGTTGCTCATCATGTAGATAAAAGTCGGGATAGCTGTTTAAATCAACACATCACCTAACATTTATCTCCACTGAATATTGTTCACTATTGTGTTGTCCAGTTACTCAGTCTTACTAAGCTCTGCAGTTTCTGATACTGGGCCCATTCTTAAATCCATAAATAACTTAATAAAACTTAATTTCACTCATCTTAACTTTTCTTCTTTTCTGTCTTCAATCATTTATCTATGCCATGACCACCTGTTTTATCATATGGAAGATCAATTTCTTTGTGCCTTGGGAAAGGTTGCTTTTTAGTGTTGCTTGAAAGTATCATTTTAGATCAGTGATACAACTGATGAGTCGATGGACATTTACTTTAGGCTGAGCTGGGGTGCTCTGCCTCCCCTTAATTTGAGTTGAATGGATTCTCCCTTGGCTGTAACTGGTGCTTCCAGATGTATTTATCCTTTTTGAAAAAGGGCGGTTCCATGCAGATAGGTCAAAATGAAGATACCTCAATTTAGCTGTCTTACACTGTATTTATTATTGAAGAACTCTGCTGTTGTGGACTATTCTTAAGTAAGATAAAAGACTCAAATATTTATTTCATGCAACTCATCAGAGCACATGTAGTCTTCAATTTTTTTTTTTTAATTTAATCAACTTCATGTAGATTTTCACGTTTGCGTGGATTTTCCATTTAGAAGAGCAAACTAGTCTGATAGTGTGCTTTATGTGAACTTCAGACATATGGTTATATGAAATGATGCTTGTAGACATACAGCTTTTTGTTTTTAAACAGAGTTGGAGCCTACTTCCCACAAAATTCTTAGCAGTCATGGATGAACTAAAATTTTACAATGTTCCAGTTGAACTGAAATCAGTTATTTTGATGATAGAATTAAAATAAATATTGAGTTTGAACTAAATTGAAAATGTTTTCCGTGAACCTCAAATGTCTGATTTGTTTTCTTTCAAAATCCTGAAAAAGATAAATTAATTGACACACCCCATATTTAGGGATGAACAGAAATTATTGACTGACTTAACTGAGATACACAGATAATTTTAACAGGCTTTTGTCTTTCTAGGATTTCTATCTTTTTGCCAAATAGGATGACTGAATAGCAAACTTCCTTCTGTCTGTTCCCATTTGAAACATCAATTAGATGTGGAACTCTAAGTTCATACATAACTATTTGGATTTATCCTTTCTTTTTAACAGATAAAGATAGGAAAAATACTACTTTACCTGTTAAATTTTAACATACAAAGGACACTTAAACAAATGAACAAGGAATACATTAATAAAAATAGGTAAATAACTAAAAGAATAATAAAGAATAATATATTAGGTCGAATATCATCCAGATGTGTTGCAGTAGGAGGGCAATTTGTCAGCAACAGGTATCAGAAACTGACTTTCTGAAACCTAAGATGGGATTCTTCTCACTTGACTTCAGATACCCAGAGTGTCGATATCTAGATCTGAGAACATCATCTCGACACTCATAGTCAGTGGGAAGAAACAGACGTTTATGAAGAAAGGCTCTGCTCAGCCTGAGACAGATGTCTGAATGGGTTTTGGTGAGACAGGATGTAAAAGAGTTTATAGTTCTTTGAGCTAGTTTTACATGGCTGCATACATTATGTCTGGAGTGGTAAGTCTCACCCCCTAAAGCACAGAGAACAGAATTACTTTTTTAGTGAGATTTTTTTTTTAATTAATGACTTTTCATCTTGTAACTCTTGGTACTCTGTTGGTATATTCTGATTTGATTTAGGAATTTGTTTAACTTGTTGCATAGTTTATCTGTACAAAACATTACACTTGAATCGTTGTTTTGGGATGAAAATATAGGTGCTCAAGTAATTTAGCTTTAGATCTTGTGTGTTAGAGCTACGTTTCATATTCAATTAAAAGTCAAAATGGAAAAAGATACATAGATTCATAGTGGCATATAGGTGGGGTATATTAATTGAGCTAATTTGTGTCTGAAATACTAGGTTAATCGTATTTGTTATGCTTGTAATGCTTGTAAATCAGAAAATAATTGCTTAATTGTAAATTACATATTGATTAAAGCTCATGTGTGATTTCAAAGGATGACTATATTTGGGTTTGCACAGTATACCGTTCCACGGAGAAAACATTCATTTCTTCTAGACTTCAGTATGAATGTTTCCAACAGATGCTTACAGCATGCTGACTTAGAACTTGTAATGAGTGACTTTTATTTGAAAATGCATTAGATATTCTTTTACTATTTTTCTCTTACGTGTTTTCACAAATTATTTACAAAATAAGAACAAACACTACTTTTTAATTATGGGGCGTGAATTCAAAATAAATACAAGCTCTGTGAATATCTACTTTTTAGAATGAGCCAGAAACTACTTAAATCACAGCTCTTGAGAATTTTGCTGTCAGGTAGACTAGCAAGAAATTCTATGTTGTTACTTTTTTTTTAAAGGAAAATTGAAATTAGTATTAAATGCAAATTCCTCTTTCAGTGTTATGCTGGTAGACTACATTGAAAATAGATTCATTTTTCAGAATGTACGTTGATCTTAAACAATTCCAAATTGCATACCCAAAAATTTTGAACGTGGTTGTATTCTTTTTGCATTATGGTTAAAGAAAATCCAAACTTTTTAACAAGTTTTATGTCTTCATAAAGAGATAATTTTCTGCTGATTGGCAATTTTTGCCAAGAACAGAATTATTGAAGAACAGAAAAATAAAGAACACAAAAAAGGCCCTGTTCATGGAAAGTTTTTACTTAACATCCAAGAATACAGTGTCAGAGTTATTGCCAAATGATGTAAGTGCAAATATCAGTCCGTGAAATAAATCATCTACAAAATGTAAATTTTATGTGATTTCTGATACTTAGTATCATTTAAGAGTGAGGGACAGTATTTTTTTTCAGATGATTGATTAAAAATTCAGTTGATTTTATACTGTGGTTTTCCTAATTATATATGTAATGATACAAGACTAAATAGGGAACTTAATCAGGGAAAACCCATAACAATGTTGTCCAAGTCAGAATTTGTCAGTAGTAGATGGTAATGCAGGCTTTGCGAATGTGGTGTCCGAGGGAGTGTTGAGGAATCTGTATGTTGTGATTATGCTGGAATAAATAGGCTGTTGGAAGCACAGAATCATGGCAGAGATTGCTTGAGAGCAACCAGCAAAAAATTAAACACAGACTAAACCGTACTTTATTCTTTTGTCTTTCAATTAAAAGGAAAAATTCTTGAAATCATTGCTTATAGCTGGCTTAAGGTAACACTTAACTTTGTGTCTGAGTTTTAGCCACTCTGAGATTTTTGTCTTCCAGTTTGAGAAACACTTGTAGTTACATTTTCAGTTTTATCATTACAACATGATGCAACTTCTGGTGGGATCTGTATGGCAGATAGGGGACCAGTCACAAATGGAAATGTAAACTTCTCCTTAATGTTGTGGTAAAACTCAAACTGGGTAATCTTTGTGTATGTCTGGAAGTTTTTTGAGATGTTAGTAAATCGGAATTCTGAGTCACTTCCTTAAAAGGGTACTGCCCCTACATATTTACAAGTTTTAATACTTGTTTTACAAGTATTTTTGTTAAAATAACAATAAAAGCTTTTTCTTTGATAAATGGTGACCCAGTTCTATAACCGTGTTAGTATTTCAACTTCAGTTGTTCTCCTAAATGCTGCTGCTTTTTTTTTAATCAGCCTTTATTATGGTACTTATAAGTCATCCCTTTATTTTGATTCTCAGATATACTTTATTAACATTAAAGTCTTAACAGTGAAGCATTTCCTATATATCTTGTATAATTTCATTCCAGAGAAGATTGGAAAATTATTAGAAATGCACAGAAAGTACCTTAGAATTGTTTTAAGTAAAAAACCCTCTCATCTTTATTAGGGACGTAAGAAGAATCTATTACAAATCTTATATTTGCTTTAAAACTGTTACTTAATAAACAGTATTATATATCATTAGTTGTTTAGACCAACGGATTGGTCTACACTGATTTTGATATACTTCCTTCAATGTTTTAGAAGAAAAGTGGACCTCCTCCAGCCTTACTTTTCTCCGCTTTTTCATTTAGCTGTTCATATGAACCAATTGAATTAGTTAATGGTCTGAACTGGAATGAAGTGAAATGAAAGAAGGAAAGTATTTTGCCCTTCCTGAAAGGTACCTTGTTTAAAAACCTGATAAGCACTTCAATGAAACCTGGTTCTAATTTTATATTTGGTGATTTCCAATGGGTTGCTTCTTTGATTTTTTTCTTTAAAACTTCACTGTTAATACTGTTTTTTGTTAACTTGATGCAAATGTCATGTAGTGAGTCCATACTCAAAACGATACTAATTCCAATGAAATTTTAAATCTATTTTAAATGCCTCTTATTTAAATTTTAAAATTGAGTTTAGTAAACTACATTATTCTTGTTGTTGTCATTGTTAGATTATTAATGACTGTGGGTTTTATTCTTATGAGCAAGATACTTGTACATACAGTTAGAGGTGGTTATAAATAAACATGCATTTCCCTTCTGACAGCTCTGGACTTTCAGTTCTGAATAGCTTCTGTAAACCTGTTACAATTCTTATTTAAAACCTTTTGTTAAAAAGAAAAGCGATTTGAAAAACTCTAGAGGTCCATAGGGAATTGTTCTCTGTTCTTGTATGGAATTTGTATATGTGGTCTCATACTAAGCATAATATAATCAGTGAGGAATCTACAATTTTCAGATAAAAAAGAGTTAGTGAGTATTTAAAATATGTTCTAAAATAATTGCAGATGCCAATTTTGTGTGGTTAAATCATCATTATTCCACTTTTCTTCAAGTAAGTGCAACAAATTCTTTAAAGTCACAAATATTCATTGGTAAATGTGCAGGGCTTTAACAAGTTTTCTTACATAGTTCGGTCAGTACATTCCTATCCACAGTAAGGTGAACAGGTGTTCTCATTCCTCTGGATGATGTATTTGTAATACCAGTCCATTGTACATTAGTGTGCTCACAGAGATGAATTAAAAGACACATACTAACCTCTCAGGCACACTCTGAAGCTTTTTTAAGAGACAACTTTTAGTGGAAGAGGAGAAGTTGAAGTCAAGAAAGTGCAAGTGAGGCAGAACCTACGCATGTACTTGATACTGTTTATCTCACAGAACACTAACAAGTCTTATCGAAGTCTTTCGGCAAGCAGCAAGATGCACCACCATGCTTTCCCTTAACACAGATGTATGTATTTAGAGTTTCTGCCCCTCCACAGAACTTGGGGTTTAAGTACTGTGGACACCCATCCACCTCCCCACATCCAACACCAATAAAAGTGGTGTTGGTACAAGCTTTTACTGATTGCTTCGGGGGGTCATGCCTTTGCCTTATCAACCAAAAATGAAACCCTTCTTCATGCTCTGGAAGTCCCCAGAACCTGTCCCCTGTACCTGCAATATGATTTTCTTCCCAGATCTGGCAGAATAAGATATGCTTCAGCTTTTGAGTTCTTCTCTATTGAATCCTTATTTAAAGCAGCAGCAGAAAAAGTAGCACTGTAATTTCGTGCAGTGTAATACAAACATGAGGTAAAATGGGTAAAAGATGAAAAGACTTCCTAAAGAAGTGGATTTTTAAAAGGATCTTAAAAAGGAATTTGAAGTACAGGTTTTGCTTGGCAGATAAGAAAAAGGAAGGCTTAGTCAATGAGAATATGAGTGAGGAATGTGTTTATGCGTATTCATTTAAAAATCTGGCTATCCTAATCAGCATCTGCCACAAATCTAATAATTGACTGGTTTTTATTGTTATTCCTGAGAAGATTCCAGGTAGTAGGAAGTGGGATTGAATTACCAAATTTCATCAGTTGTATAATAGTGTTAGTAGTTGGGGGGAGAGAGGGAGAGAGAGAGATCAGATTTATGGTATTTGGAATCAAATATTCAGGCATTGAAAAGCATTTATACCAGCCTGGTAAACCAACTAATCTCCAGCACAAAAAAGGAAAAAAGTTATTTTTAGATTGGTTTCCTAACCAATATGTCAATATGACACCCAAGATGAATTTATGCTTAATTACTATTACTAGCTGTTCTTTTGGTCCCATAGTTAGTACATGGGCATGCAGCAGCAAATCAGCATGGCTTTACGGAAGTCTTCAAAGCACATGCTGGCTCTGGCCAGTTGGGAGTTAGTTGAGGTAGAAGGGAACTGGGAGAATTCTCTTATGGAAAGGGAATAGAAAAGATAAGAAGGGAAAGAATTGGGGAAGTGGAGAGTAACTTAAAGTAACTGCAGTAAAAAGGAAGGAGAAAAAATACAGCTTGGATGAGGAAATTTCAAGACACTTTCTGAAGAAACCTGAGCTTTGTGTTGGTAGTTCTGCTGCTCGGAGACAAAGCTGGTTATTTCATCACAGAGAATCTAGCACTTTCTGTATGCTCTATTTGTATGAGCGTGTTAATCAGCTAAATAACAAATGCAGTTTTCCTTTTTGTACTCAGATAGTTCTGCCTATTTATATGCATATATATCCCTAGCATATTCTGGTAAGTATCAGAGATTCTGTTGCTGAGAGACTCAGTCTTGAGTTTCTTTAGGTTTTATTACCATCTCTCCCTCCCTCCTTCTGAACACATTAACGCTAATTAAGTTTTCACTTCCATCTTTGTAAAATATGATCGTTGTAAAATACGGTTGCTCCTGAAGTTGCAGGAAGAAATATGTGTTTAAAAATCCTTCGTAACCCATGTTGCCTTTCTGAGCCTCGGCAGTGCAGCTAGCCAGTCCATGTCCTTAAGGCACGGCTGGGCTGTAATAAATGGGGCAGCCCAATCCTCTTATGGCTGCTGCTCTGAACTAGTTTGCTGAAGTAAAAAACCTGCATTCTTAAGTGAAGAGAAACTAGTAATACAGTCTAGGTTTGACTACCGTCAAACTATCCGGTTGTAGATTCACTCTAAGCACTGCCTTTCATGGAGAAAACCAGAAGATGAAGTTATTAAGTAGCTATAAGGTATTCCTTTTGTTTAAGTTACAAACTTTTTCCTGTCCTCCAGATCTTCTGGCACATGTCTGTGAAGGCCAGCTTTTGCTTTTCTCTCGTCTTTTGCGGGTTGCTGTGTGGTAAGACTGGAAATTTAGTCCTACTAATTTACTTGGAATCACTGCGTTAGCACAGGTCTCGGAACCTCCTGAAAGACCTTGTGTATTCCTTTGGACTAACTTCCACCTGAAATATGACATCTCTTTTAGAAAGATACCAAAGCTTTCTGTAAAGATTTGGGAAGGTAGATAATTTACCAGATCTGTCAACAGTTGGTGCTAACAGATTATTTTTGTTGTTTAGAAATAAACGTGACTTTTACATGAACACACCCAAGTAGTAGCTTTCTACCATGGATTCAAAAATGCTCTTTTTTTCTGCTAAATTAATCAGCTGTCTACTCTTAGGTATCTCTTGCCTTATAGATACTTACAGTTGGTAAGCAAGTTATCTCTTAACCCTTTGTTATATGAAAGCACTGGTTGATAGGTACATCTTAGCTGTGATGCTCAGATGAGTTATACTGAGGAAGATGGCCCCATCTGTTTGATTGATATTTCCCATTGTATCAAGGCTGAGGTTATCTGAAAAAAATAAATCTCTGATTTACAATGGAAGTAATAAATTTGGGACAATGAAAGTTCTTCAGGGAACTTACATTGTCTGACAATTTTCCACTTACAGTTTTCAAGATCTGTGTATTTAAACAGTTTTAATCCATGTAATGTAGAGTATTGATTTTGTATGGTGCTTGAAAATGTCATGCAAGATTAAATCTTATAGCAATCTAAGTGTACTATGACAATACAAGTTAATGTTATTAGCCAAACTTGTTATAGCATAAAAAATGGTATCGAGTTTAGTTGACAAGACTTACAAGTGAATGAATTATGCTATCATTTCTTAATTATTTACTGCTCAACCTTACCAGAATTTATACTGGCTTGATGTCAGCCTGCCTGTAGTTTCTCAGGTTTGATCTTCATAAACACGGACACCACATTGAGTTTTTGCAATTCTCTTGATCTTGTAGAGTATTCCAAGATTTGTTAAAGCCCTGCATTAATTTTTCAGTGAATTCCTTTTCCTTTAATTGCTCTCCAATGGCTTTAATACTTTTGGGGTATAAATTATCTCTGGATTTTAATAAAACACCCTCTGTTTCCCAAAATGAGATTAGCTAAATGCTTATTCTTTCTCAATTACATTTTAAGAATTGGTTGTTATTTTCTTAAGCTCTAACAGTGCAGATTTTTATTGACACTTCTTGGTTTTTCTCTTACTTGTGTGTCTTTCTTTGCTAATAACTTCCACTTTAGGAATCTGGCTGGTGTATAGCACTGGCACTGTACCTGTAGCACTACTAATGGGCCTTTGTTTTCTGCTTGCAGATCAAATTTGAAGTGTTTGCAGTATGTTAATGAACACATCCAGGTTTAATATACTGTCTTGTCTGATGCAGAGCCTATAGATATTTCCCTGAAAGTACAGATAGGACAGGTCTTCCTGAGATTAAGTGAATCAGTGGCAGGAAAAGCCATGATTAAATCAATCTTCTGTTGACAATAACTCAGGTTTTGTTAGTAAACTTTCTGGTTTTGGAATGTAGTTATACTTTCAGCTGGTTTTTAAGTGCCATGACAGAAATGCCAAAAAATGACACACTCTTGTTCTCTGTGTTCACTTGCTAAGGGATTTATGGCCTTCTGACATGGATGCATCATTAGTATAAGGGATGTCATTCTAAACATTGAATTTTGAACTGGTTTATAGCCAGACTCTGTAGTTGGGTAATGCTGTAATTCTGCTAGAGGTGGAGCAAAGGATGCCTGATTGCTTCATCAGATGAGTGTCCAGCAGTGAGAAAATCACCCGTGTTCCAGGTTTGCACTGTTTGGATGCTGTTCCAACTTTCTGACCCAAGAGGCTTTTTTTTCTCTACTATTTAGTAATGATTTTCATAGGTATTTTTTATTTGTCAGAGGCAGTCCAGGATATTGAGAATCTGCCAAATACAGAAGAAATAGAGCCCTCATTTCAGTGAAAAGAATGTTATTTCTTCAAAGTAGCTGAATATTATATTTTAAATGAAATATTCAGTATTTTTCATCTTGGATTTTTGTGTTTTATTTATTAGGGAGCTTTAAATTAAAACAATTTAAAAATTGATGAAATAGTCTTCTAAGATACAGTGCTGACCATATCAAGCCTTGAAAAGGCAAGAAAACCTCTAAGCGTGTAACAATTTCTCTGATGAACTTAGAAGATACTGCCTTACCTAATGCGCTTACCACTAGTGTCTGCTTACATTTTAGATCTCACATAATCATTTCCATAATTTTCCACTTGAGACTAAGCCAAATAATATTCAGTAAGCACTTACTCTTCTGAAAATGGTGAGTTGAATTTATTTCATTATGCAGAGGACAGTTTCAGAGATATCAAATATTAGAAAAAATATGTAATGATTGATATAAAAAGACAATGCTGTTCTGAAACATATACCATCACAGAACTTGCTTTTCATTATTTTAGTATTTTAAAATGAAGAATGATATTGTGACATACTGCCTCTAAATGATACTCCAGAGTACCTGCAGAACACTGTGTTGAATATTTTTTTAAATAAAGCAGAAGTCTGCTTTAATTTTTATGCCTCATTAATTTGTGTATATCAAAATCTTATCTTCAGAGTAGGCAAATTAGAAGTATACAATTGATTCCTGTTAGAATATAAATGTTCTTTCAAACATACTCAAGTTTTTAATTCTAATACCAAATGTATTACATAAATGTTTAAAGCTAACCCTCTGTGTTAAGATGAGTCCTGAGAGCCATGGAATATTGAATTCTTTGCAGCTTGTTGGGAATTAAATCTCTGTAATTTTAAACGTGTAAACTTTTGCATTAAAATTACTTCTGTGTTTCGAGAAGGTGAATCTCTTCGGGCTGTCTTAAAGACGTTTGAGATTATGAGGTTCTGACAGTACCTTTTACTGACAGTTTTAGCTGCTGCAATCTAATTTTTGGGAAGTCCAGCAAGGCCAACACATTTAATAAGGATTTTGAAAAGCCATTATTTTGTAGAAATGCTGGTATTGTACAGCATGTTTATAGCTATACAAAATACATAGCATTTTTGATGGCACTGTACATCTGGAGCCAAAATTTTGTTTTTCATTACTACATCCTCTCTTAGTGAGCTGAAGGATTAGACACTGACTATGATGCTGTCCTTTTCTACTTCAGTGTCTTCCGTAAGCACAAAGTGCGTGTTACTAATCAAAAAGATACTTCATTAGTTTTAGAATTTTAAAATTATTCTTTTAGAAGTGGGAACATTGACAATGTAATGATTTTAAAACATAATTGCTTTCACCTGTTAAAATAAGAAAAATGCATGGTGGTGGAAAATATGTGTGCCTTAGAATGGAAAACAGTTGAACACATACCCTGAAGTATAGGACTTTTCTGGGTTTTTTTTTTTTCTGTCTGAGGGAATTGTCTGTTTTGTACTGCTACGTCTTCTCAAAAGTCTGTGTGGCTTTTGAAAGCCAAGGATTCTGAAATGTACAGTATTTCAGGCAAGCAGCTACTGCCGAGTAATGAGGCATGGGAGCAGCTGGTATTGGTTTATTTCAGCAGCTTTGTGTCTGATTCTATTAGCCTACCTACAGATGTAACTGTTCTTTCCACTGTGTGATCTAAACATAGAACAAATAATTCATAACTTTAAAATAGTTAAATGATCAGTTTTGCATTTTGTTTGAAGTTTATTGTGTGAGGCTAATAAATGGTGAAGTAAATAGTGAGTTGCTACTAAAATTAAAGCAAATCTTAACTAAGCAAAAAGAACAGGAACTTTTATAGAAAGATGAATGTTTGTCACTGAACCCTACTGAATCTAAACAAAGAAAAAGATTACCTAATAGTCTTACAATGCATTTGAAGTACAGTCTGCTATTTGTTTGGGGAGTTGAAGGGAATATATGTCTTAAAACATTTCAGCAGCAGTAGTGGTGTTTTCCAGTGGGTAGATCTTAACATTGCTAAATTACTGTATCTTTTCTAGTCAAGACTTGCTATTATACTGTAAGACAAAAATAATTGAAGCTTTTTTTTTACTTGCTTGTTATGCATTTTGGAGCTAATTTGTACTAATGATGAATTGCCTTATAGAGGACTTTATGCCATTTTAAAATTATTTAATTTTTGCCCAGTTTGTGCTAGTTAATTGAATAATAGTACTATCTTTAAAACTTAATTCACATTTTAATTGTAAAGACTCAGTGCCAGAGAGCTGAGTTATCCAGACAATCAAAACAAATTTCAGAAAACAAATTTTGCCCCATCCACAAAATAAGTAAAAACAGATGAGAGTTTAAAATGCTACACTTTTCTGATGCTAGAAAGAACGTGTATTTGAAACGTTCCGATTGCATAATTGTTCTCTTTTAGGTTTTGAAGGTTTTTTTGCCTCCTCAGGTGGACACTGCATGGGGACAGTAGTTTGGACCTAATATTTTTAAAATGTTTTACAGGAAAGTGATACTTTTCTTAAAGCTGGAAGGCACTACAATAAGTTCTGTTGCCTTTTTTTTTTTTTTTTTTTAATTATTTCCTTAGTACTGCCACCTGAAAAGTGCTTTTAAAAGGAAATTGTATTTATGGTGCGTCTGGGTTCAGATGAATTGCATGTACCAATTAATGAAACGCAGTGTATAATACTTAATATAAGAAATATACAGTTCAAGATTTAAATCCATATACTCGGAATACATATGCATATTGCATTCTAAGATTATTTCTTCTGTATTTTTAGTTACTCAGTTACATTAGTTAACCTGACTATTTGTAAGGTGGAAATGGATCAGTTTATAGAGGAAAATACATAGCATGGTTGCCTATGATGACAGTAGGTTGGAAGGTGCAGTTAATTATTATCTTATGTCCATAAAACTTTGACTTTAGGTTAATAAACTGTTATTTTAAATTACTAGTATGTGGAATTAGTAATATCCTTGCTTATTTTTGTAAAAAGTAACAAATTGCCTTTTCAAACTTGTTTAAGTAGGACAGTTACATGTACGATTAGTTTATTGAATGCAGAATATAATACAACCTCGGGTACATTAGACAGTCGGTAATTGTCAATATTTTCTGTTCAAAGAGTGAGACTGGATAATTTCCACAGAATTTTGTTCAGCTTACTGTACCCAAATAGCACCTCCTAGAGCATATCTGTATGATGCGTTGCTTGTGGCCTTTAGTTTATAAGTCCTTAGCCCTAAGTCTGGTCATCCAGTGTTGATTGCTTCTGGCCTCATTCCACTGTAGGTGGTTTCAATAAATTCTCTCAGGCTTTATGACAAAAATTGTTCATAAAGTAATTGGGAGATTTCCTCAGAGCACTCTACATCAAAGGATGCTTAATTGTCCTGGCCATGCAAGAAGAAAAACAAGATGTGAAGTGCTCAGTTTAATTAGGCCACAACTTTATTAACTCAACTGGGAGCACTACCCGGCAATAAATGCAGGTCACTGTTCTTTCCTTGATCATTCCCAGTTTTGGAGTACTGCTGTTTGCTTCCTTTTTCCAGCCCCAGAGATGGGACCTCACAGTTCTTCCTTTGTACAAGGACTAAGTTGGGGAATATGTGAAAGAGGGATTTGTCCCTTTGATACCACATGCAGCTTTCCTTTGCCTGCCCAGTAACTTTTTCTTAACTCCTTGTTTAAGACAAATACTTAGAAAAATCCCACCACAATTCAGGAAAAAAACAACCCCCAACCTAATACTATTTTGAAAGGGATATGCACACAGTAAAAGAAATAGATGAAGTTTTACTTTAAGAGCATGAAGATAGGCATCAAAATGCTCCTGTGCATCTGTGCTATTTTCCGCAGCTTATCTTAAGAGCCGCGCATTGCTGCTTTTCCTCGAGACACTCTGCCAGCAACTGAAGTCATTTCGTACGTGGCCGATGTAGCTACATCGCCTGTGCAAGGCTGGGCTTTGCCACGGACAGTGCGTCGCGGTGTGTGAGCTGAGTTTCTCCAGGCACGGAGAAGGAGGCGATGGGTGCTTCTGGGAAGAAAGCAGCCTTGCAACACTCAGCTCATACAAGGGGCCTGTATGGGACTTGAGTATTCAGCCTCTCAAGTTGGCTCATATTAAATGTGTCATCAGGTTTTACTGTTTCCTTAAAAAGAAAATAATTTGCATGTCTACACTTAGCAAAGCTCTTCCACCATGGAAAAAACAAATAGCTGTTTTATCTTGCCTCTCCTGTTCCTAAAGAGGATACAAAAAATAAGAGCAAATAGTTTGGGAGAGATTCCTGAGCCATTTAAGTAGACAAAGGACACCCTCTGAAGCAGTACAGCTGTGCTCTGTAACATGCAAGGAACTTTCCACATTCTACTTTTAATAAACAATCAAACTTTTATACCAAACATTTTCCATAAACCCACATTTTCTAATTAAAAGTTTGTTTTGTGGAAGGAACTCCAGGTGGTATAATTAGTGAAATATACTTTAATGATAAATCTTCCTTGTCCTATTTTTTTGTAATAACAAAAAATGTCCTATGCATTTGAGATGCTCCCTATGGGTTGTATATAAGAGCTTGGTTAATTAGCTAATCAACTTACCCACCTTACCTTTTTAAATGTGTCCTGTTTCACAGGTGTAGTCTCAAATTTTATTTGGGATAGAGGAGATAAATAAAGCATGTAGTGCTAACCCTGGCCTACACAGAAGAAGAGATTTTGGCTGTCCTTTGAATGTCAGTTTCTTAACAGGCACATCAGACACTGCTTTCAGCCTCTGGTCAGGCTGCCTACCTTCAAGCTATCCCTGTGTCTCTTACATCAGGACTTTCCAAAGCAGAATAGCCTAGATGCTGTAGCATGACTAAAATATTGTTAACTCTCAGTGTGTTTCTAAAAAAACTTTGCAGCCTCTTAAGACTACCCTTTCCTTCACTTGTGATTTATTTGGTTTTGTCTTCTTTTTTAAAGTTCCAGTCAGTATATGGGTTTTATAATACATTTCTTTTTGCCTTTCTCTTCCTTGACTTTATTCCTGCTCTATAATTCCAGTTGTTTTGAATTCTTTATTCTAATATGTGATGAGCACTGACCAAACCTGCAAGTGTTTCCTGTAATTTCTTTTTCTGTTCTGTCTAAAAAGATTTTTAGTTTCTGTTCTAGGCGGTTGACTTGCATCATCATTCACCTATTAAGGAAAGAAAAATCATTTATGCAGTGATTCTGTGGATATCTCATTAGCTCAAACTCCTCTTTACATTTTCAATAGTTGATGAATGTCAAGAACTTTGCTTACATTGCAAAGGCTTTGGGATTTTTTGTGTTTGGATTTTTCCTTTTTGTTTTTCTTCTTTTCAGAATAAGACATGGGCACACAGACACAATTTCCAATTTAATTAATTTGCTTTAATTTACCATAGAAGTTAAAGGATTTTATCTGGGAGTCATTTACACTTCTGTAGTTTTCATGACTACACCTGTATTATTGGTTTAACTGTTCCATTCTCATTAGTTTTCCACTGCTTTCTCACACCCCATTCATCCACACATGCAGTAACTTTTTGGCATGTGTCCTCTCTACCATTTTTTAATTCTTCAGACTGAGTTGGTGTCTGTCTGAGTGATGACATGCCGTTAGATATTCCTCACTGTACCCTCGGTTTAGGATGGTTTCATATACTTGCATTCCCGTTGTGCACTGGCTACCCAAGGTATCGGTATCTTTTGCTGCTGAGAAGGAAGAAGCTGTTGCTGAAGAGAATAGCATGTCTAAGTTCATCTGAACAGCTCTCACTATAATGTTGCTTGGGAGAGCCCTTGTAGATTCTAGATTTCTGTTATGGTTTGGCCAGTGTAGCTGCTAGGGAGAACTACAGCAGCATATTTTACTGTAAGAGGCAAGATGAGGAATGTTTCCCAAATCTCCTTATGTAATGAGGTGGATTGTATTTCTTTCAAGGAAGGGAACTAGTGACCAAGCATTTGGGTCCAGTCTTAGATTTACCCAAGCTCTTTCAAACACTGAGAACTGATGATTTATTCTAGACTTTGTCAGCATAGTTCAGGTTCTGGAAAGGCCTTCCAAAATCCTAAGGAACAAATGTTAATTGCTGCAAAGACATATCTGGGAGTAAGTGTTGTGTGGCCTCTGTTGGTGAGTGAAGTCATAAGAAGTAGATGTTAATTTTGTGCCCCTTTCTGTCTGCTCCAATTTCTTCTCCAATCTCCTCCTTATTCCCCAATACCATTCTCAAAGTCCCCCTTGTAGACAGAAGGTTTCTCTGAAACCCCAGAGCCCTGTAGCACTGACCAACGTTACTGCCTTTCTGCCTGTTTTTCCCATGGTGCTGTCCTGTTGACTTCATTCTCCTGAGAACCAAAATCTTACATTTGAATCCCAGATTTCTAGCATCACTGTCATCTGCTAAGGAAAAGAACAAATCAATTGTAAAATCAGTTTGATCACCACCTTGAGCTTCTGGCTGCTTTTGAATTTTATGAGGTAAGTAATCTCTAAGTATTCTGCAATATCTGTATAGCTTACAAGGTATTTGTGGCTACTTTTACTCAAATCCCTAACATTCACTCATTGGATTCAATGCAATTACGAAAGGTAGTATTTTGTATTTTATTTTGTGCTAATCTGCTGTGAATAAGGGAAACGCATTCCTCTGTGTTGTGGAGCAGTACCTTTTTTTCTGGAGGCTTTATTTCTCCTCCAGACATGCACTAGCCTTATTTCTTCTGACTGGAAAAAGAGCTGCTGTCCCTATGAACACTGTTGACATGAGTGGAGCTACGGCTATTCCTGTCATGTCTGGTCTTCCCAATTTACCCTCTGCTTCACTGGTTTATGAAGAATTTTACCAGCTGCTTTGGCAGGAAAAAAAAAAAAAAAAAGATGAAGTACATAGCCTGTTTGCTTTCCAGAGTAGCTGAAAAATTACAGTGGATGTAGTGATGCTCTCTTTACAAAGTTGCATAATTATTAAAAATGTCTGACTATATGAGTGCTTGCTTTGCGGAGTATCTGCACCGGATAAAGGCCCTCACAAACCTGTGAAGAAGTGGAAAGATTTTCTCAGTTATTATCCAGAGAAAAAAGAAAAAAACCAAACCCCTTGCTGATTAGGAAACCTCACGTCAGGCCAGAGTGTAATGATGAATATGAATGTACAGTCAGTGTATAAGATGTACTCTTATCACTGATTTCTCACACTCGTAGGAGCTGGTGGTAGTCACTCCATGTAGATGTGAGAATGGTTCTTGTATTTTTTAATTTTGCGTTGATGTTCTGACTTAGAACCTGTGTCAGGACAAGCTCTGAAGTGCTGACAGGAGACATTTATGCCTACAAATGGGAATGTACATAAGGAAATCTGAGGATTTGAGTGGTGTGGGGAAAACCCAGTATATGTTTCCTGTGTGCCCACACTTTTGGAGCCTCTCTCACTACTCTCCCAAATATACTGTATGCTCTTCTTTTTCCCTTTTCCTAAAGTTCACAGACAAGGAACCAATGTTCTCCCTTACTTTTTCATTGTATTGGCCAAGAGTTTACCAGCTCTTAAGGTCCCTACCAATGAATCCCGTCAGTATTTGTTCCAAAGGGACAAACCCCAGCACAAATAGTTGTTCCACACAGCTCTGTACCAGTGGTGGTGTAGCATTTCTCTTCCCACCTCTGTTTTGTACTGTCAGTCCAACTGCTTATCCTGATTTGGATAGAAGTAAGGTGCTTTCCCTCTTATTTTTGCCTTTTAAAATATTCTTTACTGATACTAGTAGAGGCCTGGAAGATAAGCAGATGATGTTACCTCATAGGTTTTCCTTAGAGTGAAGGATGTTATTTTCTGACTTAGGCAGAGACAGACCTTTGTCTTTTCTGCGGTCCCACATTGAAACTGGTGAGCCCCTTACAGTTATCAAACACTGGTTACAGTAGCAAAGAAATGCACTACCCACAACAGATAAGCTTTAGGAAAAAATAAATGTGTAAGACCCACCCTGTTATGTTGAAAAATCTCTGCAGCTGGGCTCTGCCAGTGTATGTAATGCTGTTCAGATGATACAACAGTACTGAAGAGCTGATTGGCTTCAGTCTTTGCCACTCTTAGGTAAGGCTTTCAAGATGAAACTAGAGTTCATCGCTGGTTGCATTTCAGATATTGTAAGTTTTTCACTTTTAGCAGGAGGTAGAAAATTGAAAACTCCTGTTTATCAGCTTTTAGTATCTGCTTAGATTTTTAATTCTGGCAGGTGGATTTTAATATGATCATACAAATTTTGCTGTTCTAAGGTACAGAAAACAGTCTTACTCCTAAAAAAAAAAAATTATATGAGCAGTAGAATCCATGTGATGCTGATGTCTGTGTGGCACAGCAGTTGTGGCACAACCTTTATTTTGGTGGGTATGTTACTAACAGTTTTGTCTTCCTTTTTCATTAAATATGGAGCAATGTCAGGCGGTTGAAGCTCTGTCATACTTGGAGGAAACGGCCCAGAAGATATTGATGGTTCACTGACAGGCAAAATACAAGCATGCAGATCTTCTCTTACAAAACCGGGCTAATATAATAATAATCACTGAAACGTGGTGGGACAAC
>NW_010246129.1:0-4166 GCF_000690775.1 Eurypyga helias
AACTGGCCACTGAGGGACCGCACCAAAAAGTCACTTAAGAGCTTAGAGATAAGGATTTCATCGATCTTATTAGCTCCACTCCGCTGCAGGTCCTACTTACATTCATCACAGAGAGGCCCTTCCCTGGTTCCCCACTGAAAGCCCTGCACAATGCTGTCCTTCACAGATCCCAGCAGCGACTTGTCCACCTACAGACAGACAGACAGACGGCTTCAGAGACCAAATCTGCATCATGAGGCAGTACCAGACACAGTTCAGTGTTTAAAAGCCGGTTCCTAAAAGAGCAGCAATGTGCCTCGATACCCTGAGTCTCCATCCCTCCCTCCCTCTCACAGGAGCATCATCTTCAGAGTTTGCATCTAGAGCTATAGCTTTAGAGTCCGTGTCTCGGTAATCCTGAAGGGAAGGCTGATTAGCTGCCAGTTTTAAGGACGTTTAGCCCAAATAGCAACGCCTGAAAAATAACAGGCAATTTGCTAGCTTGTGTAGGAGTTCAGTGGAGAAGGAACAGCAGCTCTGAGATGCGGCAAACCAATGAGCACTCCAACGGCAGTAGGACCTTGCCACAGGGTCTGGAAGCAGCAGCCACCTTTTGGCACCACAGCACCAAGGTCTCACTGAAACACAACCCCCAGCCTGTGTTTCTTACCTCTGAGGGCAGCGTATCGTCTACTAGGATGTTTGGGCCAGTGGCGTCTGGCCCAAAGGCCCAGATGGAACGGGCAGCCAGCAAATCCCAGTCATATTTGGTCTGGAAGAATTCACCCAGCTTCTTTCTGACAGAGGAAGGGAAGAAACTTTAGGAAATAAGTATCCAACCTGCACTCACAACATATTTACAACCCTGTTCCCTCTAGGCATAAAAGGGTCTCAGCTTTTTAACTGCAGCAACTGGTTTGCTGGGGCAGGGATGCTCACAGACTAGCCGGCAGCAATTCTGAATCCAGGACCCAGGACCTAGAGGCTGTTGGCTGATAGCGTGCACCCTGTAGATCCCAGCATTCTCTTTTTCCCCCTAATTATTTGATTCTAGGTGGATTCCTGCTCTCCCCACATCGGTCATACCTGTTCCACGTTATCTGGACCACTTCATTTTCAATGTCCTCTGCAAGTCCCTTCTCCAGAGGCTCAGCAATCATCGTGATCTTGTTCCTGAGAAGAGAGATGATTGTAATTAGTCGGCAGAATGATGGAAATAGGAGTAATTGGTTGGACCTCAGGGACTGCGCACTGTCTCCAACACAGCTAGGGAGATGAAGCCATCTATGTGCTTTGTTGTTACTGTCTTGTTTATAAAGACAGCCCATGTGCTTAACAACTGCTCTCTGAAGTCCGCTAAGCTCCACAAGCAGATTGCTAAGGGACAACACAGCTCCACCCCTCCTGCCAGATGTCCAGTGTTCGGCCAGGCTGCAGAAGGAAGCCCATGGGCCAGGCAATATGCCTCTACGGAGCCAGCACTCACTGTCCAACACACACGATGTTGCCTCAGAGAACCCCACCAATGCAGTAACCTGTCCCCAGAGGAGGTCCCTCCACATGCCCAACAGTTCAAAGACCGACCTAAGACTGGAACCTTTCTGCTCCCAAAAATAAGGCTGCCAACCACGGAGAGAGTACACCAGAATAAAGGAGGGCAAGAAGGGCCAGAAACCACAGGGGAACATGTTTTCAGCATATGACAGATCAAGATTTCCCTGAAAATTCAAGCATTAAAATGTCTTGTGCTCCTAGATTTAATCCTGAATATTCAGCTTATATTCACCCGCAGGGCTCCCTCCTGCAAACATGTGCATGTCATAGTGCATTGCTGGGGAGGAAGACGAGACTGGACTGTAAGGCTACAGTGCATAACCAGAACGGAAAAAAATCCATTTCAAGATTAAGAATGTCTTCAAGAGAAGACAAAGCTTTTGCTCAAAATGTTTGGGGAGTTACTGAAGGCAGCACTAGGCTCTTCGGCACCTGCTCTAGGACCCCAGTACACTTCCTAGTCCTGGGAGCACCACAAAACTGCTGAGGTGGTGTGAAATTTAGCTAGAAGAAAGGAGGATGTAGATCTGTCTTTATTCCCTCCATTCTGAAAGTCCCTACAAAGCACAGAAACCTCCCTTGGACTCCAGTGTGTTACTGAGGAGTTCAGTAGGGCTGCTGCAGCAGCAGGCTGCCAAGGCAGACACATGCCACTTGTCTGGACAACAGCCAGCGAGAACAAACCCCTCGGAGGGGAGGCAGCCTGCTTGCCAGTGAGTCCCTCCACCTGCCTGTCTCCAAGGCCCAGCGCGGCCCATGGCTCTTACTTCTTGTTGGGTGTCTCAGCGAAGCACTTCAGGGAGGACGTTTCCACCACGGTCTCACAGAATGTCACAACTGGGTCAGCAACCTGGAAAAGCAAGAGCAGATGTGTAAGGTTTAAAACCAAAGAAGCCCTTGAAAAGAGACTGACTGCAACCTTTGCACACCTACAAGACAGCTGGTTCGGCTGCCAGTGCTGTAATGAGCTTTGGGTGTGAACCGCTGAGGCCTGCAGACAGCTCTACTAATTCCTGCATCTAAACAAGCCAGGACACTCAAACCAAATTCCAGGTATGAAAAATTCTGCTTGATTTATTTATCTGATGCTAGCCAGGCAATGGCTGAAGTACCGGAAGAGGCTGGAATACGGTCACATACCCCTCTCCAAGCCAATTTTCAGGCTCTGAATCACAATGGTGTGATGCAGGCAGGCTGCAAGAGTTACTTTTGCAACCTAACAGCCCTGTTTTCCCTTTTAAAAGGGCCTGGCAAAATCCACGCTACACGCTTGGTAGGGTTATTCCCCCATCCTGCTGAGACAGGGGAACAAAACCCTCTCCCCAGCTGGGAAAATCCCTCGCTCATTTCCTCACCTTGATATCAATCTCCGAATACATCTTCCGTAGATCGTGCATCACACAATCCAGGTAGAGCTCCCCCGTCCCCAGGATCACGTGCTCCCCAGACTCCTCCACCTGAAAGGTAACAGAAGAGTCACTTGGCAGTGCTGCAGCTCATGGGCCCTTGCCTTCCAGGCTCAAGCCTGCGCAAGTGTCAGCTTGGAGTAAAGTGGTTAGGATCAGAGCACCCCATGGAGAGCTCCCATGGCCTTTTCCAGCAGAAAGTGCTGACCCCTGGCACAGTGAGGTGGGTGCTTTTCTGCTGAATTTATGATGTTCTGCTATTTCCACGTGATTTATGAAATCAACTGCAATGGCATGAGAAAAACAGCAAATAAAACAACCTACCATATTAAATTAGTAAAATACTATTTAAACCCAGCCTACAAGGTAGCCCACAGCATGACCTGACATCGGGGTTTAACCCCAGCTGGCAACAAAGTACCAGACAGCGCCCGCTCACTCCCTGCTCTGATGGAATGGGGGAGAGATCTGGAGCGTTTAAAGGAAGGAAACTTGTGGGTCGAGATAAAAAGAGTTTCATGATTAAAAATTAAGATAAAAATAAATTGTAAGGAAAAGGAAAAAACTCACAAAGAGGAAAAAATCAAACCCAAGAAAGACAAGTGATGCAAATGAAAACTGCTGCTCACCACCAACCGACCAACACTCAGCCAGTCCCTGAGCAACGGCCCCAGCCAACCTCCGCCCAGGTTTTATTGCTGAGCACGATGCCTTATGGTCTGGGACACCCCTTTGGTCAGCTGGGGTCAGCTGCCCTGGCTGTGTCCCCACCCCGTAGTTCTGTGCACCTCCAGCCCACTCGCTGGCAGGGCAGTGTGAAGAGCAGAAAAGGCCTGGACGCTGTGTAGGCACTGCTCAGCAACAACTAAAACATCCCTGTGTTATCAGCACTGCTTCCAGCACCAGTCCAAACCACAGCCCCACATATGCTGCTGTGACGAAAGTTAACTCCAGCCCAACCAAAACCAGCCCAGCTGACAACAGCCAGCACACGTACACCAGGAATACCTTAGTTGTAAGTGAGGGGTAACTCTTGTTGACTTTGCGGAGACCATCTAACATTTTGGGGAGCTCCGAGGGGTTGACTGGCTCCACAGCTATTTTGATGACAGATGTGGTGTTGAACTTCAAAGGACGGAAGATCTGAGCCTGAAACCAGGCAAGGACAAAGAGCTGAATACATCATGACATGGCCACTGGCGTTAGACCAGCGTTTGAAGCTGTTCT
>NW_010246129.1:4179-5094 GCF_000690775.1 Eurypyga helias
TGTGCCCTGCCACTTGGCAGACAAGGTTTCTTCAACCTCCCCACTGGAGCTCTTGGGATGCGCTCCATCTCTCTGACTCCCGGTAAGGCGTAGGCATCCCAGCTACGCACAGTACCTCCTCATTGCCCCGAGGCTCCGTGACAGTTGCAGTCTTCACTATTGGCTGGTCCACTCCTTCTATCAGCACCCAGTTGCCAGCAGGAACCCGGTTTACCTCAATGTGATACCTGGAAGGCAGGGAAGCATCCCTGCAGCGCTTGCTGCTGCCAGCCTTGGGCCCCTTGCAGCTCTGTCCTCCCTGTCCCCAACAGCAACGACTCCAGCAACTCCCCTCCCAAAAGAGCAGATGGCCAGAGCTCTCCATACCTCGCAACCGAGATCCAGAGGCGTCCAACGGTGCAGATCTGGGAATCCTCCTCGTCTTCCAGAGTATAGTTTTCTCCAAGGACTTTAACAGGCTGCCCAGCATGGATGGTACCACTGAGCACTCTGCCAAAGGCGTGGAACTGAACACCATCATCTGTGCTGTACATTTTGGTGGTGTGACACATCAGCGGACCCTTTTCACAAGACAGAAATAAGCCTCTTTCAAAATACAGTCAAAAAACAGAGACAGACCTGGTGGGACTCATAGAGACAAAAGGTTTAAGGGGCTGCAATTTACAAACACTTCTTTCAAACTGCAAAGTTCTTTATTTCCTTCCACTGGAAGCCTCACATCTCCTTGCCCTGTGTGGAGATCCCTGGAAGGACTCTGGTGGACTTTTCTGGAGCTCCACTCCCTCCTCTTAGGGAACAGCAAACAGTGGTTGGGACAAGGCAAGAAGAAATGTCACCTGCTGGCCTGCAAACCTGCACAGGGCAGAGCACCCAAGCCTCCACAGACCACTACTCGGTCCCGTAAGGTCACTCCAC
>NW_010246130.1:0-2883 GCF_000690775.1 Eurypyga helias
TGCGGTGCTCGGCGGGTGAGGGGGGACATCCCCCCCGGGGTGGCTGCATCTCCCCCATCGCCTTCGTCGGCAGTTAAAACAGGACCTCGGCTGTTAAGGAGCGGGGTACGGGAATTCCTGGGACTCCGCTTGTCACTTGGGAGGAGAGACCAATTAACCAAACCAAAATAGTGCTCATTGACTGGAAATTGTTCCGGACCAATCTCTTTCTCCAAAGCTGAGGCATTGGCGCCCTAGAAAAATCAAAAGCAATGAAATATTAGTGTTGTAACTATGTACACAGTGAATTTAAATAGTTGAGAAAAAGAAAAGGTGAAGTGGTTTTTGGCAAGGATAAATCACTACAAGCAACCAAGCAAAAAAACTCAACCAAAACAAAAAAAAAAAAAGCAGAACTTGGTCATGACTATAGAAGTATAACACCAAACCAGTATCTTCTGGTCTCAAACCATAAGACTTGGAGTTTACTGAACTCACATTGAAGCTCTCTCAAGTCAGGAGGGAGGAAAACAAAGAAGAAAGACTAAATATTGAAAACGGATGAAACGCCTTCCTGTCTGGACACGGGGAGGGGGGGGGAAGCGGAGTTTGTGACCCAGCGCAATCATCATACATGGCAAATTAACCAAACTTGTTTAGTTAGCCTATTGCTTAATGCAAGGGCAAGTTCATAAGCAGGACAGTATTATCCATGAACGCAGAAAAATCAGTCCTTTGAGTTCTCTGTTGATTTGCACTCTGAGGATGTTCAGATGTCCACAAAACATTTTCATACAGGTCTTAAAGCAGACAGCAAGTCTTCTGTGCCATAACTTCATATTAACGTACTTCCAATAAGGAATATAACACTCTTCCACCCCAATAAAATTATTTCGATGCAATTCCAAACACCTTAGAGATATGTTTCCAAATATGTTCTGTTCAAAAACATCTCAGAGCAAGTTATATAATTTTCATGTAATTACACTGATTTGATGTTCTGTATTATTTTCAGAGTGGAGGTTTTTTTTTTTAATAACAATTGCATTAATACAATATTACAAAGCAGGTGATACAAAGCCCAGTGGTGAGCTCCTCTTAGCAAGTGTAGTTTTCACACTGCATAGCATGTTTCAGAAGAAGTTACGAAATGCAGATTGTTCATAGGAAGCCAAGAGATTGGTCTGTTCCACTTACACTGAAAATATAAAACAGTCAAAGTGTTTTGCTAAATACCTTGAGCTTTGCTGGCGTGCATTACAAATGCTGCAGCCTTTGCCCAACAAACCTGTTGGGTCTGATCCTCAAAAAGAAGTCAGAGAAGGTACCTTTGGTTGTTCTGTGATTCCAATCAATGACTGTTGACTGAACTGGTGCAATAAACATTGGGTTTCAGAGGAAAGAGAGGGGTTTTTATTTAGAGACAGAAAAACCTCCACTGTGGGAAATTCACAGAACAAGAAAACCCAGCTTCCTAGGAGTTCTTACACCAATTGCTTTCAGAAAACAGCAAATGCATCCAACTCTAAGTCCCTTGTGTTGCATAAGGTATTTCTCGTCTATCGAAGTAATACATGAGCATGTATATTCCAGTCCAAAGTCAGGCCTAAGTGAAGCTAAAATAGCACACAGTATACAGCAAAGAATCTTAAAACCATTTAAAACCACTCCTTCCCAACAAGTTCCTTCTTTACACCAAAGATGCAAACAGTGCTGGACGTTACAACAATGAAATGAAATCAAAATCACAAATTGCATTAAAAACAGCACACAGGATTTCACAGATTAATTACAGATAGGAGGAAGGGGGACAGAATTAAACTCAGGACCATTATCAAAAAGTATAACATTAAAATGAAACTCTAGTATGTGGCATCTGCCACGACGCGGCTGTGGTACTGCAGAACCTCATAGTGGTTACACAATCTAGCTTAGTCGTTCTGAAACTGGGCACACGCAGGGCTTACTGTTTTAGAAGCTGTTCGCAAATGGTGATGCTGGTGGTAAGGAAAAGGGGTATAAACTTTCATATAAGATTAAAGCGCTCCATGACCTGTGAGTATTTAGTTTTGCAGCCTTATTGAAATACACCCATGAGCTCTTGCAAGGTGGATATTATTTACAAATAAACCAGGAAAAAAAGGAACTGTGGAAGCCTTTTTATCCTATTGTTAACATCTCTGCTTCTTTAAAAATAAATAAATTCAAGAGCAAGCTTTTAGGAAATTCCTTCTCTTTTCGAAGCTAGGGTGGAGTAGCTGCTTTATCCTACCTCTGGAAGGAAGAATATTGTGGTATAAACTTTGATGTTTCTATTTTGTACAGACCTGAACACTGTATTTAGTTTTCTAGCACAATAAAGATCCTGATTTGGAAATTAGAAAGACATGATAAAATACCCCAATGTTGTTACGGTTTTCTGATTATTCACGGCTGTTTGATTCAAGGCTTAGACTTCCACATGATTTCAAAGCACAGCAGTGTCCATGTTTGAATGCAGTTGTTTATGAATGTTTTATTACTACAAAACAGCACGGATGTTTTACACCAATATAAAAACCCTCAAGCTACTTAGACTTCCCTCTACAGCTCTCTCTTTGTCTGTCACAGAGGATGTTATTCCTTCCCACAAAGTAATCATTTATACTGTGCAGAGTGTTGGTTGAAGAGAGCGAAGATGTTGTATGCAGCAGAGGCTTTAGAGAGCGTGCTAAAAGGCATGTTCACGTCTGACCTGCAAAAGCTATTTAAAACCTAATTATCTCTCACTACGAAACATTTCCCGTCCAGCATTACAGCACACGTTATCAGCCCAGTTGTCTCTTCCATCATGCAGATGCAGAGGGGAAACACTGCAAAGCCATCGGCTCTTACCAAAGAACCCCCAGCTCCCTCAGCTGCTCC
>NW_010246131.1:0-2092 GCF_000690775.1 Eurypyga helias
CGCTGGAGAAACCCCCCCCCAGTTGGAAAGCCCAAGATTTGACTGATGCTATTTGAAAATGGCCCATTTCATGCCAAAATAAGGTGGTTTGAGACTTTTCCCCCCCACTGTCCCGGATTGGGAAAAGCCGCGAGCCTCATGGCGGAGAGAGCGCGCGTCCCGTGCCGCGACCACCGGCAGCGAGGAGCTGGAGGAGCTCCGGAAGCCTCACCCTGTCTTTTGCCTTGCAGTTCCTTTCCAGAAACCTTGGATGCAGGGGACAACTCCCCCTCTTCCTTCTCCACGCAACAGTCCCCGCACGTCAAGACGGTCAGCGAGAGCGAGCTGAGCACCACGGCCACAGAGCTGCTCCAGGACTACATGATGACGGTAGGATGCCCGTGGGATGCAAGAGGAGGTGAGGGGAGGCTTTTCTTCCCTTTGGAATCATCATGGAATGGGTTGGGTGGGAAGGGACCTCCTCAAAACCCACCCGGTGCCACTGGCAGGGACACCTTCCATAGCCCAGGTTGCTCCAAGACTCATCCAGCCTGGCCTTGGACACTCCCAAGGGTGGGGAGCTTCTCTGGGAACCTGTCCCAGTGCTCCCACCCTCTGCGGGAAGAGCTTATTCCCCGCATCTGATCCCGAGGTTCACGGTGCGCTTCCCTTCCGCAGCTCCGAACGAAACTCTCTTCCCAAGAGATCCAGCAGTTCGCCATGCTCCTGCACGAGTACCGCAACGGCGCTTCCATCCACGAATTCTGCATCAACTTGAAGCAGCTCTACGGGGACAGCAGGAAGTTCCTGCTCTTGGGTGAGTGTCACCTGCCCGGGAATTCATCGTGGATGACCGACCGGAGGGCGGGAGCGGCGTCGCTCTGCTCCGGAGCCCGCAGTGGGATGCGAGGGGGCACAGGGGTGTGCGCAGTGATTCCTTGGGGTGTCAGCCAGCACGGAGCCACATCTCAATCCATCTCTCCTTGGGGACACCCGTTTCCTGAGGGCAGCTGGGTCCATCTCGGATGCTCCGGTTGTCCCTTGGGGTCATGGAATCCAGGAATGGTTTGGGTTGGAAGGCACCTTAAAGCCCATCCAGTTCCAACCCCCCTGCCATGGGCAGGGACACCTTCCATAGCCCAGGTTGCTCCAAGCCTCATCCAGCCTGGCCTTGGACACTCCCAGGGATGGGGCATCCACAGCTTCTCTGGGAACTGTCCCAGGGCTCCCACCCTCTCCGGGAAGGATTTCTTCCCAATGTCCAATCACAGTCAGCTTTAGCAGGATTTTCTCCTCAGTGGGCAGCAGCTGCCGCTCTCGGGGGCGTAAGTGGGAGATGTGGCCACGAGCGGAACATCCCAGCGGCCCCTGTCCCCTTGGATCCTCCAAGCCCAGTTTTAGGGAGCTGGGATGTGACCTTGCAGCCAGTCTCACCGTCCGCGCTCCAGGGAATGTGTCAGCAAAGCAAAATTCACATGGAAATCCCTCCCGGCACTGGAGAAAACGCTGGATGATGCTAACGGCTTCTCCCCCGGCTCGTGTTTCTCTTCCCTGCTCCAGGTCTTCGCCCCTTCATCCCGGAAAAGGACAGCCAGCACTTCGAGAACTTCCTGGAGACCATCGGCGTGAAGGACGGCCGCGGCATCATCACCGACAGCTTCGGGAGGTACAGGCGGACGCTGAGCACCACCTCCACCTCCACCACCAACGGCAACGGCGCCGCCGGCAGCTCGGACGAGCAATCCGTCCCGTCGGAGGAGGACGAGTGGGATCGGATGATCTCGCACATCAGCAACGACATCGAGGCGCTGGGCTGCAGCATGGACCGCGATTCCTCCTGAGGGACGGCTCCGGCGGGATCCAGTTACTCCCCCGCGTAACTCACAGCCGGTGCCTTCGTGCCGCGGTGGAGGAACCCGGAGCCCATCCCGGTTTGGTTTTCCCGGGAAAACGACGGCTACAACCCTCCACCTGGTTTACAGTTTTGCACATGGTATCCCCGTTGTACCCGCTCGTCCTCCTCCCCCCGTTTTTGAATGAAGTTTACCACAATGTGAATTATTTAAACCCCTTGTCCACGTCGGAACCTTTCCGCTCCGGGAGATGATGCCGC
>NW_010246132.1:0-6592 GCF_000690775.1 Eurypyga helias
GGGGGGCAGGGAAAGGCAGAATCGGAAAGAGCAGAAGTGAAAGGAAAAGGAATACACGAGATGGAAACTGAGACCTTGTGTTTGTAGAGAACTCAGGAAACACCTTAAAAAAATAAATTTTGGTCTACATTCCCGCACTCACAGGATGGATGTTGTGCATTGTGCCTTTGCTGTAATGATGGATGTAAACATTTCACAGACAAGGATGATAAAGTGCTCAATAAGAAAAAAAAAAAGTAGAATCGTTTCATCTTTCAATATAAATCAGCTTTGTAATAACATGATTTTATCTAAAGCCTACTTGAACTTGGCCATTGACTACATTCAGAAAACAAAACACTTTAACACTATAAAGATCTCCATATAGGACAGACACTCTAATACAGGAAATTAAGGCACATTTCCACAGGGCTGGTCATAGATTTTCACTTTAGTGTGTTACAGTCCTGGGGGCTGAGAGTCTGTTTATCCTGTCCAGCATGCTGACCAACCAAAACAATTCTCATGAGATTGTAATAGGCTCGTTATAATACCATATAATGACAAAACAAAAATTCTAAAAATATACCTAAAAATCATATTGATAGCACATAAACAGGCTAATCCCCTGTCAAAACTAGCTAGTTAAAAGCTCTATCATAAAACATCCAATAGGAAAATTAAACAAAAGAACTTTAAAAGATTTCAACTCAGACAAAGAGATTTAACAAATAGGTAGCTTTCAACATTTTTAAACTCCTTCAGACTGACTCTGGGAAAGCCTCCAAGACGGCAACTTCTGTAGGCTGGAGGATATAAATTTCAGTACTATTCAGTTTAACTGACAGTAACATGAAAGATCTGGAGAAAAACTCAATGCACCCAAGATAACTAAAATGTGACTCTGTGTTCTGCTGCAAGAAAAACTGCACCAGGAGGTGTCTCAAGGATATAGTATCAATGACAAAAAGCAGTCATAAATGACAACAGATTACTGTTTCTCCTTTAGTACCACTGTCGCACTATTTTACACACCAATGGCTTAGTAATTTGGTGAACAACAGTTCTAGGGACTTAATAGTGCTGGTACTTTATCCATGTTACTTCATGAGCTGACGAACGTGCCTGACAGCCAAACTCAAGCCCCCGGCATGTCTTGCTAGCAAAGAAGCAATCCTCCAATGCTGTGCTCAGATGACAGTGACACACATACTGTAACTTCACTGCAAGGTATCCAAGCATACTGAGGTCAGTAAAGACAAAGTATTTTCGTAAGTATGTTGAGTGTGCTTAGCATGACAGCAGATGAGGAAATCTTAACAGGTATGTAGTATTTTTAAGGGGCGGGGTGGGGGGGGAGCAGAGAGTGGTGAAAGGAATTGAGAAAGAGGCAAGCAAAGCTAATGAAAAATACACCGACTAGAAGTTTCAGGGCACAGTCATCTCTTGTGACAGGCAGGCTCAAGAAATACTGGAGATATTATCAGGAGGAAAACGTCACAGGGCTCCATCCGTGACCACTCTTTCATCATGAATAAATGGGCAGAGTAAAGCTGGGAGAAAGCACAAAGAGAAGACAGAAGCAAACTTGAGGGGCATGAGGATGAGCACAGGTCAGAAAGCGTACAAAGACTGCATTCAGGAGGTATGAGAATGAAGCTTCTGTGTGGGTAAGGCACCACACAGAACTCGAATGAGGAATCCACAAGGAAACAAGTTCAAGATTAACCAAGGGGAAAAAACCACCCAAATCCCCAAAGTAGCAGCTTTGGCCACAACCACGTTAGCCTGTCTACCTGTGTGAACCTTTACGTTGTAGCAGAGAGTGGGCAGTATGAGGGTGGGAATAAGCAACCTGGGCTGAGCACCGTCTTACAGAAACACTGTCCGTCTCCACTGGTTTACAAATTGCAAATTACAGCCTAAAACATGGAAGAATAAAAGCATGCTAACTAAGAAACTTTAACTCCTAACTATATAATGTACAGAAAAGATCACCTAACCAACTTTTGGGGTACAATAAACAAGTAAATCACACCACCACTCGTTTGCCAGAGTACGAATCTATTATATAAAGACATTACAAAAAATGCCAGAGATAACTATATATTTCCTGCACACAAACTTGAGCTGTTCAGCCTTTCCAGAGCACAAAAACAAGCAGATGCAGGGGTTAAAAAAAAAAAAAAAAAGGGGTGTGGGGGTGGGGTGTTCTGATCATTTGCTCATTGTACAACACTGTTTTACCTACTGCACATTGTTGCCTTGCCAACAATTATAACAGGAAACTATTTTATTCTAAGTAGTCTATGAAGCTCATCTGAACTTAAAAAAAAAAAAAAGATGATCCCTCTTTTATAAGCATAAGAAATATGAGTTTTAAACAACTGATGAAAACTGTGCAAGGAGTTGCCTTAACAGCCTTAGAAACAAAACCTCTCCAGACACCTGCAACACAAGACCAAGACAGTGCAAGTGTCTCTACAATCACCTGATTTAAAAGGGTCGTTTACAAGTGTGGGAGCAAGGGTTGCACCTCCTGGTCAGTGATGACTATCCTTAAGCTCTTTTGAGAACCTGTTTCACCACGGACAATCTAGCTAGCCTAAGACTTAAACTGATAAAAGCTATTGTCCCTCAACCTCCCTACCTGTTTCCCTGGAAAGACAATTGCATGACACTGTCCTTTGTGAAATCTTGTGGCAGGGGGACGTCAGGTTGTATTTTCCAGAAGATCTGCAGGCAAAGAGAAGCTTCTTTTTGATACAGATTTCTAAACTCTTTTGCTCATAGCTTTTCCCATGATCACTTAAAATTCATCTAACAGCAGATCAACACCAAAAGGGACAGTGCTGCTCCATCTTCCACCCCCAGCTGAATATTCCTCATGACTTTTTTGTGTCTTCACAAGCTTTTGAGCAATTGAGATGAACTGAATGCGAAATCCATCCTTCTGAAAATTGATGCAGCACAAGGATTTGATTTCAGCAGACCTCTTCCCTGGGAGTGAAGAGAGTAGTGAGGAGATCCCATCTGATGGCATCTTAGCTTTGCCTTACCTTGAATCAAACTTCATTTAGGAAACAAAAGCTTTTAAGTGTTGTGATTCTCAGCAGGTTTCTGACGACCATAAGGGTTCTGACAGACAGCAAGATAAAAGAAAATAATAAATCTATATTCAGTTAAAACTGCACAAAGTTGTGTCTTTCCAGGTACTGAATCTGAGTTTTGGAGGTACTACACCTGAATGTTTAATACTGGACTCAGTGTTTCCTAACAGTTCTCCTCTCTGTCAAGAACAGTATTGGTAGCAGTGTTTTCAGGATATACAAAATATTTAAAATATCCAAATCTAATGAATTAGTTTCCTAGGAATAGTTGTAAAGGTAGAATTTCCCAAGAAACATAAATATTCCAACATCCTGAAATTTGTTTTCATTCATAATCTGTATTTAAAAAAACACAACTTTTGGCCATTCACAGAAGAATGAAAATTGGGGGTGGTTTTGTTTGTTTTCCATTTTACACAAATGCACTACTTAATCCTTATGTTATTTCATTGAGAATTCTGAAAAAAATGTAAACTGAATTATTAACTCACTATCTTCCTAGTAGAACTAAGACATTTGCACTTTTATTTCAACAAAGCTGCATTTTCCAGAATGTACCAGTGAGTGGTGAGAGCCCATGTCCCCATGCCACTCTAAATCCCTCTATTATGCAATATGCAGACACGTGCATGTTTCTTTAACTTCTCCTTACTAGAAGCACAGGAATGAGCTGAACCTTACTAAATTTACTTGGCAAACCACAAATTAAGAAAAAACATCACAAGCAGCATGGTTTCATAGAGACAAAAACACAACTGAGCTTCCTTAGAGTCAGGCAAAGAAAAAATAAGCGGAAATCGAGTAGTTTTTTCAACATGAACAGGCTGCCTGGTCGGGCTGAAGATGCCACCCAAGAGACAGAGACACACTGGAGTCGAAACTGCCACTCAAGAACTGTTCTGTGCGTCCCTCACTGAGCACTTGTGAATCATGAACTTTTAAAACTTTAGTCAATCTGTCAGTATAAACCATCATTTAAAAATAAAAAGATTAAAATTCAATCCATGTTTCCCTGTCCACCAAAAGGTTTACTAGCAAATTATGTGTGGATTAGCATTTGCAGCTTTTCTTCAGGAAGAGTGCAATATCAAAAAAAAAAACCCTGCCCAAAAGAAGCACTTTTGCTGAAAAATAATTCCCTAATATTAACCCATGTCAAACATGGTTACCATGAAAAATAAGTGTTTTTACTGATATAAAAAATAACTATCTTGAATAACCAATTTAAAGAAAAAATTAATTTACGTATAATCCAGCTACAGGTAAAATTTGACCTTAGTTCCTTCAATTTTGCAATTAAGTATAGAAGTGGTGAATCACAGGGTAATTTTTTTGTAACAGTTTTACAGTTCAAGAAAATGAGCATATTTTATTTTTTGGAGCTCTCCAGTTAATGACAAATCTCTTCTGACTTCAAAGTATTTTGATAAAGAGTGCCAACCATAAAAAATGTTGTGGACACTTCCCAAACTTACAATTACCATGAAAAAAGAATGAAACATCTGGGGTTTGATGGGGGAGGTTTGGTTTGGTTTAGCTGGGTTCTTATGCTAGACAATAATGTGAACTTAAAATGTCTTCTTTGGAAATCTACTGCATTCATCAGCATGTTCTTTATCTCAAAGAACTTACGTCCTAAATGTTCATATATATAGCACAAATTTGGGGTGGGGGGAAATAAATTAAAAAAAAGGTTGAAATTCTAAGTAATCCCCGTAAGAAAATACCAAGTTTTAACTAAGCAAAGCTGTAAACCTAAGCCATCAGTGTGACATCCTGCTTCCCCCTGATGTGGTGTGGCATGTCTCTGAATTTAAAAGATAAATTAATAGACTAATGGCCAACATTAGATTGCTTTGAGTTACCTTAAGTTCAACAAAGCAAGTTACTGGGTTTTGGGTTTTTTGTTTGTTTGTTTGTTTCTAAATTGGCAAGAGATCCACTGCGAAGACATTCCTTGAGATGTATCTAGGAATACATGTAAATGGGACAAGCATTTCTCCTGTTATCCAAACTGAGAAAACAATTTTCTTTTCCAGTAATGAACAGAAAACATGTTAGAGCTTTGCTTTCCTTGATGCCCAGGGCATGCATCTACTGCACCTTCCAACCTATCTTAGTTTCTTCTAAATCAAAGAAACACAACATGAAAAATCTCAGGCAATGCTGTCAGTGCTGCTCTGACCAGAGAGTTGCAAAGGGATGCCTAAACATCTAAGAGAGCCTGAAACTATGGATGTGGTCAGTGTATCACTAACATAGCCAACAGCAACAAAACACCCTCTTAATAAAAACAGTCCCATAGCAAGAACACCTGCAGAGGAGGTAAGGTATGTAGCATCGTTACCTTCTGCACCCAAAGATATCTGAACCAACAACCCAAATCTCTGCAGACCACCTTCACAAGCACGCAGCGAGGAGCTCTAGTTGGAGCCAAGGAAAGGAGGGAGGTAAGTTTCTGAAGCAGCTCAAAGTCCTTCCATACACTAACAAGTGATAGAGGGAGAAGCAGAGTAAGCAACAGTATTCCAGCACTGGGACCACAGCACTCAGCTGGCAGCAGGGGTACCCCCAGTCCCGTTTTGTTCTCCTATTTCTGGTTCCCTAATAGTAACTTTTTACAGTACAATGTGCATAAAATAGTAACAACATAGGGCTTTTTTTGCTTTAAAAAAGTCTCCTAGAATAACGCAGATCCATGCTACAAACACACACATTTTTTTAATTGGGCCTTTATTTTATTACATAGCAGAAAATGCTACTAAACTGTTGGATCAGTTAAGGACTAGACTTTCCACTTCCTAAAAGAAATGTAATGCCCACGCTGGAAAGATGTTCTGCAATTATAATCATGAACATTGCAAATCCAGAGATAAAATATTACTACTTTGTTCTCAGGACCTAGTGCTCCCCTTCACCACCCTGCCCACACACCCCTTGAAAAAGAAATTCAGGCTGTTCCCTAAGAGAGGCTGCTATATCAGAAAGATACTGTACAAACATCCAGTGTGCAACCATTCCACACACATGCTAGAACAACCATTCCCTTGATGGAGCTTTCATCATGAGACCCCACCTGGAGTACTGCATCCAGCCGTGAAGCCCTCAACATAAGGAGGATATAGACCGTTTGGAGGAGTCCAGAGGAGGCCACGAAGATGCTCAGAGGGCTGGAGCACCTCTGCTATGGGGACAGGCTGAGAGAGTTGGGCTTGTTCAGCCTGGAGAAGAGAAGGCTCCAGGGAGACCTTATTGAAGCCTTCCAGTATCTAAAGGGGCTACAAGGAAGCTGGGGGGACTTTTTAGAAGGGCCTGTAATGACAGGACTAGGGGTAACGGGTTTAAATTGAAAGTGGGGAGGTTTAGATTAGATATCAGGAAGAAGTTCTTCACGGAGAGGGTGGTGAGGCACTGGAACAGGTTGCCCAGAGAAGCTGTGGATGCCCCATCCCTGGAAGTGTTCAAGGCCAGGCTGGATGAGGCTTTGAGCAACCTGGGCTAGT
>NW_010246132.1:6623-11295 GCF_000690775.1 Eurypyga helias
CCCATGGCAGGGGGGGGTGGAACTAGATGGTCTTTAAGGTCCCTTCCAACCCAAACCATTCTATGATTCTGATGAAATTGATAGAAATCTACCACAGGATTAAGTTCCCTCTATTGCTAAGGATACATACTTATGCTTGCCAAACTAAAATAGCATTCTATAATTCTATATTTATCTGTTTATTCTATTACAACAATGCATAAAGCTTATTTCACTGCACTATTAAGCAAAAATATTAACTGAAACATTAGAAATGTGGTTATAACGTAGCACATACATGTGACATGTACCTATCTGGTCATTTAAAGATAAAAAGCCACAGAAATAGAAATACTGTGGGCCACTGTGATGATTAAATCATGGCAAGTGAAAGAACAATCAGAAATATGTTCACTCACATTAGCACAATGGAAGTTTCTATTGTGGATCGCAGCAAAAAGTTCGTAGCTGTAGAGAGTCCCCATTTCAGAGACCGGATCTGAGATAAGGTAGTAGGCACCCACACAGCTTTCTTCTTGGAGCATCAGGAGGCAAGCTAAACAGTTGAACTCAGTATCCTAAAATCTGGTTCTGACTGTTTTGAGCAGAGAGAAACCTCAGCAAAATAGTGACATTTGTGTTGGAACATTACAAGTGAATTTTTATTTTCTGTCCATTCAGATGGAAAGCAAAGGAAAAGCATCAAAAGATATACACTATACCTATGTCCACTACAGCACTGATTTCACCTTGCTTTTATAGGTCTGTTTCTTTTAAATAGCCTCATGCAAAAAAGTGTGTTATTTAATTAAAATAAAAATTACATGGAATCACAAAAAAAAAAAAAGCCAATGTCACAGTGGCTTCATACCGCAAGTTGTTTTCTACTTCAGAACGATACTGAAATTAGAAGTGTCTTCTCTGTTTAATGACTGGCTTATTAGAAGCAATATCTTCAAAACATCCTCAGCTTTTCTTTGCAAAAAACAGATTGCCTCTGAAGACATACAAAATGGCATTCTTTGTATACTCTTTAATGACACTCCCTTTTAAACAACATGATTCTTGCCGTAAGCAAGAACTAGTTCTTAAAGTTTTATCTTCCAGCATTTCCTATAATTTCACTCTATCACGCTGTAAAAACCACTGGGTAAACTCTGACTTTTAGGGTGTACAGTCACTACCTTGTTATTTCAAAATAAAGCAGAGACTTCTCAAAAAAATTAAATCAACTTTTTCTATGTTGGCCTAAAAATAGTTTCTTTTCACTTAAATAATGTACTATAAACATAAACCCACAAACATTCAAGAATATCAATTTTATGATCATATAGAAAAAAATGAGGCATTTCAATGATTCCTTCACTTTGTTTTCGTATAAGTTTGGAGGAGTTAAAATTACTACTGCTTCGTTATATGAAATAAACTCATACAGCTTTAAAAGCTTAAAATATTCCTAACACTTAAAGATGAACTCAGGACAGTATTTTAGTCTTAATGCAACAGCTATACACCCACATCAAATAAGAAATATTTCAACATCAATGCCTCTTACCAGAAACCTTATATATAATTTACAACTCCTAAAGCAACATCTAACAGTATTTATACCTATGTACACAATGACTTTGCTCTAAATAACCTGCATAGACATTTTCAAATGCGATTTGTGTCAGGTCCTTTTAATCATGTGAAGTACTGTCTGTCTTCCATATTCCCAAACAAATACTTAATGCTGCTAAAATATTGGCTGCACTCATCAGCACTCACCTCCGTTTAAATTAACAAACACACTGTCACTGACAACAGAAGGAAGAAACGTTTTTGCACGCAGCAACCAGCTGGACCACAAAGTTAGAGCGTAGCCTGCCCCTCACCAGAAACCGTAGGTGCTGACTTTGGTCTTGAGTGTAGAAAAAGGCTCCACAAAATTCACTCCCTCCCTTTCACATGAAAAGCGCCTGCAATGCCACTGGGCATGGCGGAGATGAGTTTTCATTCTTTGTTCTGACTTTGCTTTGCTATCAAGTGTACCCATGAGGCCGAGCCCAGGCTTCAACTGGGGGGCGTGGGGTCGTTAGCTCACTTCCTTTAAAAAAACTTCATAGAGGACAACCGTTTCTTTTAGTCATTTTAATCCACTTTCCACATTATCACACACACAGTAATTGTAACCTCACACCTTATTTTGAAGTGAAACCTCCTATTACCCCCTCATTTTTTTTTAAAGTATTTTCTTCAGTACTTTACTAATAAGGTAAGAAAGAGTATGTTTTTCCAGCCACTGAAGGGGGTTGGGGAACCAAAAAAACCCCAAGACAGCCAGGATGGGACAGCACATCCAGCTGAGGCAACTTGGCCTAAGCTCTCTCTAGAGCACCAACCATCCAAAAACATCACCCACCTTGCTGAAGGGCTGAACGCTATTTTGAATAGCTGCATTATAAGCATTGGCAGCCTCTCAACTATGTCCACCAAGATCATATGCAAAAACCTATTTCTTTTTAACCACAGCTCACGTTTTACATTCAGCATTTTGTATCAGCACAGAAGCAGTAAAACACCACAAACAAGCACAACAGGATCTCTGCTGTAGCAGGCCTCGTGATGCACCTTTATTCGCACCTAAAATGTTTCCTGCAATTCCCCATAAACTGAATTAAATGCACACATTTTCCAGGAAGTTTGAATGCTGTGGCTATATTCTGCTGTTATGTTAGTTAGCAAGCTTCTATCATCTCGTTGCTCCTCCTCCTCCACCACACTCCGCTTCTACCTTCAGCAGACTTCCCACAGCCACTGTCAAGGTGACATTTTTAAAATGACATGCTAGTTTCCAGACTTTCCGTAGTCAGATTCTCCCATTTTCTAAAATTCAAATATTCACCTCTCTCTCCACCTGCTCATTTTGCTGCTTCTGTCTTGGTTCCTTCTCTATCTTCATCCTGCCTTTTTCTACAACTGAGGACAGAGACACTGAACTTTCAGTGGTCTTTAATACACATAGACATCAAAAATATTTTGGCCCTTATATAAACAATGGGTCCCTATTCAAGGTAACATTTAGATAAGCACTGCCCAAATTCTTGCCCTCTCCTAGATTATAAATGCCTTCTAATGGATAGTGGAAGACACTTTGTAAAGAGCAGAAATTAAAAGCAAACCAAACCGCTTGATCACGTTAATTTAACAGCAGCATAGTGTTCAGGTACCAAATTCTGGTTTAGAAGAAGTAAAAAAGCTGTTAAAGAAGTTTTAACTATTGTTCCCTAAAATCTCATAATTGTTGCGTTTTCCTATTTGCTGCCAAGATTCAGGAGATAGACTAAAGGGCTAAAGGACAGGTCATTCACTAATTCTCCATTGTCTTTTTTTTTTTTTAATTAATGAAAACAAAGCCAAAATTTTCATTTTCACAATTACAATGCTTCTAGGTTTAAATCCTTATTTTTATAGATTCAAAATTCCACAACAGAGGTGATCAAAAAAAGCACTCAAATACACTGTGAACAGCACATAAACTTAGAGTATGAGAGAATTTCTAAGTTTCCCTCACTCCTTTGAATCAAGATCAAATAAGTAGGTGTATCCCTTCTCAGGTATCATTTTAAAGCTGTTCCTAAAAATCTATGGTAGCAAGCATCCTAGTTTATATTGGTTTACTGTCAATTTATTTCTTACTATTTAATCAGCATCTCCCTGAATTTTTCTCTTGTGATAACATAACCTCCTATGGAAAACTAATATTTTGATTCATTTACCAAGTTTTCTCACGCTGACTATATTCTATACTGCCCTCTTCAATCCATCTTCTGTTTTCTAGATGGATCTACGTTTATTACGTTTTCTACACCTCTTAGAAGTTCTGTTGTTTTCCTTTGGATTCCAACTTGTTCGTTTTGCCAGAGCTTGGTCTTCCAACATAAACATGGTACTTCAGCTACAGCCTCACTGGTGGTGAGCAGAGAGGAACCAGTTTATTGCATTTCACTTGCAATGTTTCCGTTAATAAAACTTTTGCCATACTTACTCATTTTGCTATCCATTACTATCCCTGTACTGATTCTGCAGTACTTATATCTACCTATTTCTCATTTTACATTCCACATGTTTTATTAGCATTATTAATCATACTTTGTTTGGTTTATTACGCATCACTACTCCAGTTTATCAAAATTTTTGAATTATAAACCTTCACTTCTCTCTTACTTGGTGGCATCCACTGATTTTTGGTCGTGTACCCTCGTGTTTTGTACCCTCTTCCATGAAAGATAGGACATACATAGCCCACGGAAAGGTTTGCATGTGCTGTCAATTGCAAGAGCAAAAGACTAATAATTACCCTCCGGGTAATACTGTTCACTTTGTAAGTAATCCCATCATAATAATTTAAGGGAGAGTTCCCTGTTTTACCTGTGTTAATGCACAGAACAGTATTAAAGTTGAGAGAAAGTTCTGTAGGTCACCACAGTAGCTCTCAAACCAAGAAGCAGAAAAAGCCTGAAATTATGTAGGAGGAGGAAGGAGGAGAGCAAAAAAGAGCACAAGAAATGTTCAGTTTATCATCAGAGAGACCACTACCACATACACGTCAGAGTAGCGATGGACAGTTATTATTGGTACCCCTTCCAAATGCCTGAAGGATGAGAATCTGGGAGGAGGCACACAGGAAGCGCACAAGGGCAAGTAGGGA
>NW_010246132.1:11317-25914 GCF_000690775.1 Eurypyga helias
GCTGCAAAGCTACTGCCTCACAGGAAGGGGCTCTTCTTGCTGCCCAGGACAGCCATACAGCACGCCTGGGCACAGGCACGCAGCTCTGGGAGAAAACACCAGCCACAGGCAACCGAAACCCTGTACTGACTGGGAGGGAGGGAGCAGCCCCCACAGAGAATCAGAGCCTTGAACAAAAAGATCAAGAAGAATTTGATCAAATCCTACTGCTTAGGCTGCACCTAACTTCCAGAAATGTCCCTCCTATGCCCTGTTAATACAGCTGTATAAATGGTCCGTCACCGTTAACCTTCCTACGGTCATGAGTTCAGCCTCAAGTCCTCACTTAATCTGTGACTTCCCTCTGGCTCTAATGGCCAGGCTTCTTCCAAGGAACATCTTGGGGTGTGTTTCACACAAGCTGTAACTCCTTTTACATCTCACCATTTTTGATCTTTGTTTGCTTTGTTTGCAAAGTGACACGTTTTTCGAGTTACTCTGTATGACGTAACTTGCATCCTTCCCCTTTTACGTCATGGTCTATGTTCTGTATTAAGATTATAAAATGTAACAAATATATTTCTAAATACCCTTCACACAAAACCCAATCTTGTCTTTTTAAGTAACTGAGTGATTCTAAAAGGGGGGTTGATCAGTGAGATTCAGTATCTGTTTTAAAGTTGCTTTTACTCAAAAGAAAATGATTTCATGAATTTTAAGTAACACACGCGATACAAAAATCATTAGAGCCAAAGCAAAAGAAGAGTACAGAGCCTGATGCTTCCCTTAAAGACAATGAGATCATGCTGCTGACTATAATGGGATCCATTTCAGCCTTCGAATTGCTAAAGGACCAAAATTATACAGTTACTCATATTAACACACAATTATCTTTTCATGCTATTATTAAAATGATGTTAACTGATAAAGTGAGAATTTAAGTTATTTTGTATTTTATAAACATTAAACATTTCGTGAGTATGAAGTATTTAGAGTCACATTACACAGGAAATTAATACTGTGTACGATAGCTTCCCACTGAGGACTCGTGAAGTGGTTTTGATCGCAAAATAATAATTGTAATTCTTTCTAAAATCATCTGGGGATAATCATTCTCGAATCCCTAGGGTGAAATACCATCCTCCTGAAATTGGATGGTGAAATTTGGCCTCTATTAATTACAGTATCTATCTTTACTTCCCCCTGCAAAGTTTAAGCAGAAGAAAAGATTTGCCAAAGAAAGGCATTCTCTAAATGTGGAAATTGTGAAAACATATAGGTAGGTGTACAATACTTGGATTTTTTTTTTCCCAATAGTTAATACTAGCCTTTTAAATCATGCTTCATAATATATTCTGTCTAATAGGATTCCACAGTGAATACAATCTCTAGAAACCATAAGCAGCAGAGAACTAAGTGAATACCTCTCCTCATTTTTTCATAGAAGGGATCCATTAAAACATTTTTTGTAAATTTTATATTGAGAAACAAGTATAAAGCAACCAGATTGAGAATGGGATGGCATCTCGAAGTCAGGAAATGCAATCAGGAAATAATGCCCACTATCATATGAGAGAGAGGAGGGAAGATGAAAGAAAAACACTGTACACTGATGAAATTCACTGCATAATTTATTTCTAAATTCTAACTCCCTAAAAAGTCAGACTTACACATAATTTAAACCACACACTATGCATTCTGACTTCTCATGCCACTAAAAAAATACATAATGGATCACTTAATACCTAAATTGTCCTGAGGTGAAATTGGGTATCTCTTAAAACAACTATGTACTTGAGAAGTAGCACAGTCTTTCACAAGTAATACTGTATCTAGTATTCCCATCTTAATAAATTGAGACTGCATAATAGACTACTAGTAATATGACTCTAGTAATACTAGTAATTACTAGTAATACTAGTAATAGACTACTAGTAATATGAACTCCCATCATCTCTAGCACACCTATGTATCCAGTCCTTACAGAAGAGAAGTATGTTTACATGTTAGACTGAAATGCTGTGCATCCGCTCCAACTCAAAGGCACTAAACCTCACAGCTCTTCCTGATTAGAAATTCAGCCAAATTTTACAAGCATTGCCTACGTAGCCAGGGGAGTGCCAGCCGCAAGAGAAATTACGTTGAGATGCCCAAAACAGTACTCTGAGCTGCACTGAGAGCTAGCATCATTCTGCAATTGTCAAAAACCTTTTCTGCAGCAGACTTTCACATTTGACATTTTAAACATACACAGAGACACACACACACACTTTTCAGGTAACTTTTGGTCTATGATAAATGAAGCACTACAAATGGATGACAAGATACATGGCTTTATACAAAGTAGCCCAAAATTAGTCCAAATATTTTAGTAACTTCTGTACAACACCTGTAAAACAGCACATCTACCGCATACACTCATGTTCTCTTTATCATCACTGAAAATGACATGTTAAAAGTTAGCATCAACCTTGCACTTCACAACGCACAGACATATCCTCTTCGGTTCAGGTAACGTGAAAAGCAGAGCCCCAACAGTCGCATGAGGTATTCCCTTAGACCATGAAGCTTCCCAAAAAGCTTTGGATTAGGATTTGGATTGTTAGCCCAAGGTAACCATGCTGGTGCCACTCTGCCGCTGCCTCACTACATGCAGCAGCAACACCTCAAGGCTACCTCTAGCCACCCTAGAGGGGCTTCAATAACAGCAGCCACTGCAGTGATTACCCACGCCTTTGATACCGGTGACTAATTGGGTCAGCTTGGCATGTCTGATTTAGGTTTGGCTTTCCAGAGGTGTAAAATAAAATTGTCACTGTGTATTCCTATAAATATATCTGCAAGTACACTGAAGTGTGAGAAAATGAACATACACATAAAAACCACAAACAACGACAATTTTGAAACATTTAGAGAGAAATAAGCATACCCATTTCAAACAAGAAGCTTATAAATAAAAATAAACATGTGATTATGAAATGTGTTCAAATTTCCCACCTTAAAAATACTACAATGTTTAAAGTTTCGAAGTCATGTAAGCTAATGAATGACCCTATCTTATTTCTAAAGGTTTTAACATTCTCTAATATTCAGCAAAAAGTTATTTTGCTAAGAAAATTTAACGAGAGAAAAATGTAATGCTTTCAGAGCTTGAGCACATCTTTCAAAATCTGAAGTACTAAAACCAAAATTTAATACAGGAGGTCAAACAGTAAGAACTATAAAGATGAAAAGAATAAAAAGGTGAAGGACTGCAGCGTACTATTCTCCTATGGTAGCTATGGAATCATTTTGACAGCTAACACTTTTTTTATCATAAATGTAGTGTTAAATTTGTGATTTCTTTTTTTGTTCTCCTCCACGCTAAGACACTAGGTTCTTGAAAAGCATGCTTCATATAGCTTTGAACAGCACTGTAACTTGGGCTTGGCTACCATGCTTTATAAACACTGCACGCCGTATTGTGTGTCTGATGCTGCAAGTACAGTCAAATATACATCACGCATGATGAATTAAACACACTTTTTTGAGCGGACATCCATTCTTGCCAAACAATTCAGAAATAATACTAAATAGTTTAAACAGACAGAAGTCTGGCCTGAATTCAAGAAAAGCAGCAAGATGTTAAAAAAATATCTCAACAGAGCTGCCTTTTCCAGACAAAGAGCCTTTTTTTCCCCTCTTGGCACAGAGGTTTGGGACCAGAGCCAAGGTGCTACTTATCAGCTGTTTGACATCAGGGGAGGACTGTGTGCGTCAGTGGACCCAGTAGGGACCCTTGGCTTATGGCAATGCACCATGTGGTTCTTATCTTATCAGTTTGCAGGGTCTGGCACTTCAACCGCTGCAGTGTGAAAAGGAAAGGAAAAAAAAAGGGGGGGGAGGGGAAGGAAGGAAGGTGTGTATAACTGGGAGGGAGGAGGTCAAAGGGGACTCACGAGCCAGGTTGGGCTGCAGAACAGAGCCCAGATTACACTCTGGCCCACTGCGCTGCGCATGGTCGGAGAAAATCCTAACGGGGAATTCTCCCGCTTTCCCCATAAGCTCATAGGAGAGAGGAACAACTATTTCTCATTCAGTTTCACAGAAGGCAGAACAATCTGCGCCTGGGGGAGGGACGACACAACGCTCCCTTTTGCATATAGCTGACAGTTGGGGCTGCCAGAGAAATGAGGAGTATGAAATACTCATGGAAAAGCTTATCAAGGTACGCACGTCCTCCAGAAAATCCCTGAACCAGTCCAGTTTCTTACTGCAAACAAGATTCAAACAGCCCAAATTATTTCTTCAAATGCATGGATTCTCTAAGATTTATTATAATAAATTATTCTCAGGTACAAACAAGACTTATGATACAACTCCAACTTAAAACTTGATTGCACAAATGAACCCTTCCATTTAGTACTTAGAAAAACACTCACCCAGGAAGGGAATCATCAAGTAAAACATCTGCTTTCCAAGTTTTATTCCAACTGAAAAATTAATATAATTACTCAGAAAAATATGATTTGTCTTACCCTACTCTTCCTACACAATGTGTATGAATCAGACAGCAAAAGAAAAAGTCACCTCCTCCAGACTGATTTCCTTAAATTAAGCATTATTCTACCTCTAAAGCTACATCACAAGGTATAAATTACAAGAAAAAATGAGAAGCTGTTAAAAGTATCTGTGGAAATAGTGGGTTTGTACCCCTGACCAATCTTCATAATTATTTCCAGGTACTTCCCTACAAAAACTTTTGACCTTACACTGCAGTGAGCCAGACTAACATCAGTACAAACTAAAGAGAACTTGCTCAATGCCTGCAACAGAAGACTTGTTTGCTAGGATTGAGCAGAGGTACACGAACATCTGCGCACTGAAGGACCAGGACTGGGCAGCCTGTCATGGACTTCTGTTCACTCTAATGAAGGTTCTAGTTTTGCTGCTTCAAAACACTGTTTCCATAAACTTTATAATCAAAAATTGTTATGTTTTGCTGCATACAACCATCCTGTGCTTCAAGTTACATTCCTCGTGTTCTGTCAACTTTCTCAACCACAATAATACTGTGTGGGACTATCTGAACAGGCAATATGCTTTTATGGTCAAAACACACTAGCAGAAATGAAGAATTAAATGAAAACACATCCTAAGCCTTTGTCAACATTGCCAGCAGGAGAATATAAAATCTGCACTGCGAGTTCAGTGTATTTTTGGAAATTATCCAGTACAAGTAGTACACTTTCTTCTCTAAATATGACCTGACTACTTATTTGGTAAATATCAATAACGTATTCTTACATAAAACACAAAATAAAAATTTATGATCAAGGATCCTGACATTTAAAACATAGCCTATAGAGCAAAATACTACATAGCCACTGGTTTCCTATGAACAACTATAAAATTACCATAATATGACACTTCCTGATTTTTATGATTCTGGTTGATTTTTTTGTTTTCTTATTTGTTACTTTAATTTGGTCAAACAGGTTGCTGCTTTATCAGGTTTAGAAGACAGAGAGAGAAAAAAGCAGAATCAGAAACCTGAAGAGAAACATCGCCTTTGGGTGCTAATCTGTAGTCTAACCTTTACTGCTGGATTTTTGCACTTGGATGAAGTCACTGCTGCACTCACCTCAAAGGCCTGTGCACAGGGACTGGGATACAGAATTGGTGGCTTGCAGAGCATGCTGTATCCCCTTAAGTTAAATGATTAATACAGAAGTTATTGGTAGTAGTCAAAGATCATCTCATGCAGGGTCATGTGTCTCCATGTGTCACCTGACTTATAGAGGTAAGTTTCTTAGATCATTTGATTTTTCAAGAAACAGTACTCTTTCTACTTCAATTAGAAAATACAATTGACAAATTGTTTTAAGTGTAGTTACAGATCTATGACACACATATAAACACTGGATGTGATGCTTCATTAGCCAAGAAAAACAGACACACATTAAAAAGTAGTGTGCGTCACCTTTGAAGACCGTTAACTGTCACATAACGTGGCTAATCAAGTACAAAAATGGCCTACTGCGTATCTGCATTTTGCAACTCCCTGCCTTCTTCCTCCTTTGCTTTTTTGGAACAAGACAATCATCAAGATTTCAGTGTAAATATACAATACCAAGTCATTTTATAAGTTGATTTAAGTGCTAAACTTAAATTTTGCACATATACCAATGCTTTGCCAGCTGTTGTTAATACAATTGAGTCATTTTTTACATAATTAAATCAGATCACAGGCTCCACACAGTGAGTGTATACACTATGTACTATCCAAGTGTGGCTTTCTTCAAATATGAAAGCTGATTTCTTCTTATAATAATGAAAATTCAAAGCTACGTCCAATTAAGATAGTGATCAAAATTATGTGTGGACAACACTTCTCTGCCCCTGAAGTCCTGCAGAACCAACACGGGCCTTGAAGAATGAGCCAGATGACACTCCTTGCACACTCTATTTCAATTTTTTTTATTTAAACTGTATTTAAATTCTAATTAATGAAAACAATCATGGCTACCAAAGATTTGTTATCACAACTGGCACATTCACACCCACCAGGCTCCCAGTGTTTGTACAGAATAGCTTACAGAGAAAAAGGATCTCGATTTCAGCTTCAGATTTTAACTTGCTGTCAGATGCAAAGAAGTTGCAGGAATTCTGCAATTCAGGAATTCTGCTGTTGTTGTTTTGTTTATTTTAGGCTTGTGTTCAGATTTCTAGATGATTTTTTGAATTTGGCTTTTGCAGATAGAAAGAAAATAATGGGGGAAAGAAAACGGATTCCCACCCCCCAACCCCGAAAATAATAGAAAACTAGAATTCAAGTTATTTATAGGGAAGGGGCTACTGTTTATGCTGTGGATATGATTAATCAAGTAGTTGCCCCCAACTTGCATCCCAGACCATGAAATAAAAACAGGTGTAACAATTATTCTGGAGAGGTCAGTTTGGGACTGGAACTCTAGATCCAGACTCTGAATTCACCACAGAGGCAATGCATCCCCCCGGAGAAGGGCACCTCAGATGTTTCTTACTGTGGCCAGATTCCTTTTCAACTGAAGAAATGTACTTCTGCCAATCATAACTTTATCCCAGAGGAAGAAATTCTGATGCCACATTGGCCTAAACACCAGAAAGAATTAAAAAAATCTGGCCCTCTGGTTGAGAGTGTGACCTGGCGGAGTTGCACAGATGAGATTACTGGAGAGGCACAGTACAGCTAGTGTGCTTGTTCAAACATGGTCAGTCTTTTAATACTACTTGTAGCTGCAATCCTTGAAGAAAGATTACCAAATTTCACAAGGAGGTGGGAGTTCTGGATTAAACCCAGATTTTTAAATTAAACAATTTCAAAGTGCTGAAATTTTAAACAGACCAAAAATTAAGAAGTATTATTTTCTATTCTCTGTTACAGAAACAAAACAAAACTTATGGATGAGTAGCTGGGGTATTCATTCTTCCGTTTAGGTGACAAGCTACATAAGCAAGAGGGGATTAAAGAGCATGTTATTTACTCAACTACTGAATGTTTTATGCAACGAAGTCAAATTTCAAGATTAAAAAGACGAACAGTTCTTTGGTAACCAATAACCTGAGAATCAAAAAATTTAATTTCCTAATTCTTGTGTCTAATCATGAAACACAGGGAACATCTCTATACAGCTTATTCCTGCATCTGTAAAATGGGTATAATTCTTTTCCTTTGAACTTCATGTCTTAGGGTAATGTCCCAACACTTTATATGATATTTCTACTCATGTGTTTAGTCTAATGAAGTCAGTAGGATCTCTTCACATGCTTAAAGATAAATCACGTTTGCAGTTAGGAAAAAGGACCAGACATCTGTTTGTACCCTGCACGGATTGCACATCCTAATTAGCACAGCATGGCTGTGATCTTGACCACGTCTGCAAAAAATATTCTCATAAAAGAAAGATTTGCTATTGATCATTCTTTTACAAGCACTTCTATTGGTTCCTTTACTTTCCATGACCGTTTTCTCCATTTTCCAGATTGCTATGCAAACAGTGGATGAAATTAAGGCTCTTAACACCTGTGTGAGATGAAGTGATCCCCAAACCTCCTTATCTCGCTACAGAAACACCATCAGACCCTAAGGCAACACTGCTTTTTTGGCATTCTGATGTAACTCAGCCCATCAGCTTTATGTATGTAAATAGGAAAGCATTAGGAAACCAAAATCACACAAAGAACATAAATCAGAAGGAAAATAATTATGTCAGCTAAAACGGCCATAACAAAGGCTTAAGGTACCCCAGCTAATGAAATGCCATGAGAAAGTTAACAACCTCATACAGTTTGAGTTGTTATCTTACCTAAAGAGATGACATGTCCACAACTAGAAGAATGATTCAACACAGACTGAAGGAAATATTTTTTTCCTTAACCATACAAAATTTCTTAAAACACTCCTTAGCATGAGACCCTTCAGAAAAGATCATAGCAGAAAAGGCATGCATTTGGGAAAACACTATCTCAAAATGCCCTGGAATGTGCACAAAATATATTAAGAGAACAACATAAGAAAGCAAAGTATAAACACATGCTCTCTTTAAAATTAATGCAGTGGGGGGCAGAGGGAGTATTCTGGTTTTAAGTCTTCAATTTTTACCCACAGAGATCTTGGTCAGCTTTGGCAAGACAAACAGCTGTAGGATTGTACAAAAAAGACAATTATGTGTGTATAGATAGAGTTTTGAGTCTATAATGACCAAGTTGCACTTTAAACAACTTTAAGTCGTTTTTAAATATCAATTATGTAAAAACATCTTGGATATGGAACTACTGAATGTTTTGCACTTCTTGCATTCCATCATGGGAAAATACTACAGTCGTAGCAGAAGAGAGTCTACTGTGCTGTTATTTTAACAAGTCTGACAGCATTAAGGTCTGCAGAAAAATAAACTTTAAATTAAGCAACACAAAAAAGAAAACATTTTGGGCAGACTCTGTAGTATCTTTATGTTTTTATCTTCAATGAACTAGTAAGACTGCCCACAAGACATTACTATGGGAAATTAAGTCTAATATAAGGTACATATGGATGCAGTGAATCTTCTATCCATCACTATTTAGGCAAAACATTTATTCCTCCACAAAATTCAGTCGAATTACCTGGACAGTTTACTTGCAAGAAAACACCATAGACCTGTTCACTATTATGACCCTTCTCTTTAATTCTAACTAATATAAAATTACAGATGGTTTTAACACCCATTCCTATTTTCTCACAAAGAGATACAGTTTATAAGGTTTAAAGCCCAAACTAAACATCTGGCTTCGAGACAATTTTGAAAGGACTGAAACAGCACTCATACCAAAAACATTAGCTGTTAAGTCTTCTGGTAACTCATTCCTTCCACCTTAACAAAATATCTTAAAAATAAATAAATTATTAATTTAAAAAAAAAAAAAAACCCACAATTGCTGTCTTTACTGCACCACTGTCACTTAAGTAACACACAGTTCCAGACCTACACATAGTGTTATCCATCTTTATACTCCATGTCCAAATTATACTTTTCTGAAAATTTAGACCCTAGAAAGTTTGGCAAAAAAATCAACTAGACTCTTGTTAGCAGAGTGCTAGTGCTCCAGCAGAACATTTCCAGCCAGCTGCCTTCACTTGGGCAGTCTTCACAACATCATGTCAGCTCAACTGAAGAGATCTGGCCTTGTTTGTGGGCACTCTTTCATCCCATGCGCTGCCAACTAACACTCCCCCTCAGGGAAAACCTTCCCAGGACATCCAAAGCTGATGCAGCACAGTGCAGAAGATGCTTATACCCTCTCAGGGAACTGTAGCCATTTGCAGTCAAACTCCACAAAGCTCTATTTCAACCTATTACTTTTTCTTCTCATTTTTCCTTCATATGGAAAATACGATTACTTACAGAAAATCATAAACTCTCAAAAAAAAGTCTCTAGACATAAATGATCCCTGTACAGAGGTAGAATAACAAACCGTACTGCATTAGTAAAGTGGCTGTATTAATTGCTGTCTCTTAACTGCTTCAATTAAAGTCCCATTCTGCAGGAACAATGGCTCTACCTGACTCTTAAGAGTCCTCAGCGGTTGGCTGATCTGGTACCATTTTTCTGCCATTTTTATTTAGTCTTTTAACCAGAACAAAACTGTAACTACAGTGCATCATCTAGTACCTTACTGGATGCCCACAGTGATAATACCAACGTAATTCAAAAATGACACTGAGCTGCTCACTTCAGGAGCAGAGCGCAATGTTAAAATTTACTCATTTACCTTTTTGAAATGCACCCAGGAACTGTACTGTTCACAGCAATCTCTGGATTGAGAGTTTAAGATTTATCCGGAACACTAATTTCTGCAAGGAGACTGCGTTGCCTGTTCATCACTGGAGGAAGGGCTTTACCAACACAGGTACACGAACATTCTCAGGGCTAGTACGCTACAAAAGGGCTTCAGCTTGTTTGTAAACCTGTCAGCAGATCTGCCAGCAAAAATCTAACAGGTGGGTTTTGGTTTTTTTTTCCAACTCCAACTTTTGAGTGGGGAAATACATAAGATGAAGCTTGTGGAATAGATTTTTTGCTCAGAAAGCGTTTGAAGCCTAGAACTCAAAACCTGCAAACATGTCAGCATGTGTCCAATTTTAAGTGTTACTGATTTCAGTAGGCATATTCACATATGTAAGAAATTTTAAGTGACTCCCACACACAAATGCCTACAGCAGCACTGAAACTGTGAAAGGGAGCAAATTGTTGTACACAGATGACTTTTCATCTTGAAGTTTTAGAATTTAAAAAAAAAAAATCTTGCAAGCTTTTTAAAGTATTTTTGAAGTAGAAAACGTAAGGATTTCACCAAGTGAAATCTAGCCACAAAAGTGCAACACTGTAGATCTGTAGTAACATCAGGGCTTGTTTGTTTTTAAAACAGCCTCCCTCTTAGAGAACAGCGACACCTGGGATTCCACCTGGCTCTGTTTTTTTATAAGGCTGGCCCTTCCTCCCAAATCAGGCATGGACAGACAATCCAGAACTGGGCCAAGGGATGGCTGTAGAGATTTTTCTCTGAAACATATCCACTGCAGTTCTACGTCTCTGCTTCTCCAGTTAGACAGTAAGGCCTTGTCTGCAAGGGGCTTCGAAAGGTGTCAGCCTTTCCCCCTCAGTAAAACAAACCTGTAGCCTTTCAGACCTGAAAGCTCTAATGGATTCTCTTTGATTTGTGGGTTGCCTTTTTTTTTTTTTTTAAGCTGAGCAACAATTAGGTAGAAGTAATCAACACATTTGTCACATGCGTTCCAAGTAGTTACCCCAGGCTCAAGTGTCTGTGGTTTATCCAAAAGGATTCCATGGCAAGCCACTAGTGTTTGTAGCTGGGAACAAACATCTGAGGAGTGTCCAGATGATCCTTTCAAATGTGTTGACAACCTTGAGAAAGTAGCATGTAATGACTCAAGTTGCAGGTCTGGTGAGGATGAACACACAGAAACTTCTGGGAGACAGATGCTGGTAATTGCTTCGGCCTCTCTGTAAGAAGAGTCAGGCAAGTGGTGAGATCCAAGGAGACCCCAAAGGTTCACGTAAACTTTTAACGGATGCTTCAAGCTGCTCACCCCCTTGATTTCCCTTGCCAACATCATTCATCCATTTTAAAGCAACAGCCCTTTACACAGCATAAAATATACTGTGCTAAGACATCATCGGCTGACATGGGATACCGCATGAAAAAAGAAATTAGTCTTGCATCTTAAAGCATTTTTAAATATTAAAACCATCAATATTTTCACGTGAAAACAGAAACGCTCAGCAACTCCTTATAAATCACTGGAAAGTGCATGTACAAAATGACCGCAGGATTCAACTTCAAAACACCCAGGATTTTACACAGGAGACAAACTTCAGTTTTTAGGCTACTCCTTTTTCAAATGGGAGCAAAGCAATTCAATAAACTGATAAATGGTCTTATATAAGAGACGGATTTTTTTTAACTCTGCAGACACTGAAGTCCTAACTCCATGCTCGGTACCATCTTGTCCTTTAGAAGTTATGCCCATTGCTTACTCTTAAATTAGATTCCATGCTTTGTCTTTCCTTTGCTGTAAATACTATTTTTGTTCCCTCCATTTCCCCCTCCCTCCTTATGGGAGGGGAAAACATCTCTTATTACCTATTATATGGGGCAAACAGAGCTTGGATACTTGGGAAACATGAAAAACTGACAAGACAGGAACCTAGTAAGGGGGCCAGAGCAAACATACACCTCCAGGTGAGGCTACCCATGGTCTGGCGTGGATTCCAACATCAGAAACACTAAAACTAGAAGAGACATCCAATATCTATGCAGTAACAACTCGTGTACATACCACTCATTAAGCTAATAGGGCATCAAAGGACACACCAAAGATAACTTCATAAATACAGATCAGTCATGTACTAGAAAGTGTATTTTCTGTGCAATTCTAAAAACTCTAAAGTTGACAATATGAACCAGTTGTTCGAGATTTATCTTAGCTGATCATCCTCCTAACAACAGGATTTAAGGGGCCACAAGAAAGCCATCTCTGAATCCTGCCTTGACAATAATATCAACACAACAAAGAAAACAGCAAACAAGAATTCTACGAGGCAAGTAGAATTAACTGATGTAGTACAAAGGCCAGGTTCTTAAAAGCAGCAAAAAAAAAAAAAAAAAATCTGAAGTACAGCTAACTTTCAACTTTAGCCAAGCTGTACGCTCTTTGCTTTCCCAAGCCCAAAATGTTAACACAACTCATATACGCAAATGCTGTCCTTTATTCAAAATAAATCATTTTGAGCTTATATATTACAGAAGTAATAACTTTCAATTCCAAGTCTAGGCTGACCCAAGCCTCAAGCAAGGAATGAAATACTGCTTGTTAAACATATATAAGTTTATTAAGTATTAAGCACATGTGCTTAACTACACTCAGTCACTTTTAGGCTCCTTTTAATCAACCTTCTCCTACACAAATGTTCCCACTTGCATACATAAGAAAAAAAAATCAAATCACCTACAGCATATAAAGAGACAAAGATTATTCCTAAATAAAACGGTGTTTGGTTTTACCCATTTTCATAATTAAGAGAGGACTCTTTCAACACTGAAAATGTACATATAGTTACACTTTGACCTAGTCTATACTTGACACCAATTCTATTTCAGCTTGCATTCTCAAGGTCTCACATTATTCAGTCCTGTGAAACATTACTGCCAATGTTTGCACAAAAAGAATAAAAAAAGGTTTTGGAAATTAAAATCATAATTAGCATAAAACAGTTTAAAAAAAATTTCTAACTATTACTGTTTTGTGGATGTGCAATGCAGAATTTATATCTTTAATAGGATAATTACACAGCTTTAACAAATATAATGTTGGAACAGCACTGCTGTCAAGGTAGGCTCAAGTGTCTGAAATAAATTACAATACAGTAAGATGACCACAGAAGCCACATTATTAATACAGCCATGATTTCTTTCACTCTGTTTTTTATATAATATTGATGACCTCTAACTCACCTTCTCTCAACTTAATCACATTTTTACATTTGCCACAATGTTCAGTCCCCAAATCCAGAAACAACTGTCCTGCAATTGAAAAGTGCAAATATTGTACAGCCTTACAGAAATAACCAACGCTAAAGGCCTATCAAATTTCTTGAACAAGAATGACTTCACAGGAGTGATACTTTTTTGAGTATAATATTAAAGTTCCTACTACATACAGAAAAGGCAAATTAAGATTAATAATACCTAAAATTGCAAAGTTCACAGGTTTTACAAAGAACTGTACAGTGTGCATGTAGAGGACAGCATGCACACACTGTATGGCACTATGGATCAGAAGGAAGGAGCACTGAAAAGTACTTTTGAAAAATACTGGCAGTTTCTCTACCAGGCCTATTAGTACTTTTCAGCTGACATTCCTAACCATTCACATGTACATCAGTAGTGCATAACAACTGCAGTACTTTTAAAATCCGATAGATTAATACTGTTATGACCAAACGGACATTCCCACACAAACACAGCTAGTCCACACTGCTTGGAAGGAATTGCCATAACGTCACAAGAAACTGAGCATGAATGCTCTTTAAATAATTATTTAAAACATAAAACAAGATTTCAATTGAAGTTTCTGTTTATCAGTGCAAGAAGAGAAACTACACAAAGAAATGCATTTAAAAACATCAAATATTAAAATAACGTCTGCATTCACATGTTGTCAACATTTGCATTCAGGTCTCCTAGTTCCAGCATTTCCTCTCCCCTAAGTGACAGCATCAGTAAAACCTACATCAGCAGAAGCAATGCAATTCCCCATAATTTAGGTGTAAGTGATGTCAGCAGCTGTTAGAGGAAAACCAGCACCCCTTCGGGCTTTGCTCATGTGAGGAAAAAGCCTTTCAATTAACATTCAAAATTAAAAGCTGCAGCATTATTTAATTAAAATAATGCAGCTATTTGGCTCCACTCCAGCTATAGTTTGTTAAAAGTCTTCTCCTTGAAGTAGTTCAGCAGCCTTAGCTCACACGCATCCTCCTCACAGCATAAGGAGAAAGCAAAAACATTGAAAACACTACGAGATACAAATCTCACA
>NW_010246132.1:25941-30540 GCF_000690775.1 Eurypyga helias
CGTTTTTTAGGAAGGTTGAAATTTTTTTCAACTCATTAACTGGAAATTAGATCCCAAACTAACAATTCTTAAGATTACCCGTGTCAAAAAAAAACTTTTTTCAGTTAATAGCAATTTTCACTGTTCGACAAGTTTATCAAAACATTTGAAGACCAGACTTACAGATTAATAGTTCCATTTGTTTCCGAAATTATAAAATAAAGTATATTGGCCATTTTGGTGGAACAAAACCCAATAATAAAATAAAAAAATAAAGCCCACAAAAACCCCACACCACCACAATAATGTCAAACTTCGTAGTACCTCAAGGACTCGATGGAAAGATTAACAAACGGAGTTTTAGTGTCCAGATGGACATCCACTGCTGAAAATCTGGTTTGCATATGGCCAGGTTGGAAGGTTTTTAAAGAAAAAAAGAAGTCAGAATATGTACATTTACTCTTTTTTCCATTACCAAGTCCTGAATGAACTTGTCAAAAACGTAACAGAATTACAGACCATGCTAGCATAATGTTACCCTTTTTCGGTGTCTGATCTTGAGATATGTTTCACATATGTAAAACACAAAGTTATTGAAACATGTAAGCAGCAGACCCTCTCCAGCCACCCATTTTCTACACTTAATAGTGCTTCAGAGTGAATCCTGCACATACATTAGCTTTCAAAGTTTGTACAGTAGGCAAATCAAAACCAAAAATCCTTTAACAGGTATCTCCTTGGTAAGTATAAGCTTCAACATCTGACTCAAAGTTTTGCTGTTATTAAAAAAGAAAAAATAAAATACACAAAATAAAGGTCACTGTCATCATTCCCTGTCTCTCCTCTCCCTCGGAAAACTGTATTAACGCAAAATCCCAGAATAACCATTCTAAGCCAGAAGAAAAGCCTGGGAATTGCTACCTAATGAGCATTAATTTTTAGAAGGCAATGAGCATTTAAACCAGGAACTTTGAGTGGAAACCATGGTAAAGCTTTAATTATAACATTTTTGTTAATAAAAATAGATTTGCTCTAGAGAACAAAATTCTGCTTCCACTTCTGACATCATTTTCCCATGAGATCTTGAGGAAGTTCTAAAGGCCAAACCACTCAGTACGAAGCAATTACAGATGTCACGTTGTAGTACCCATCAGACTTCTTCAGCCTGATTGTCAGAAGGTGCTATTTAGGTTCACTCTGTTACAGAAGTGATTGAAAAATCCCAGAATTTTCAGAACAGGCATTCTAGCAGAGATATGTAAAATTTGTGGCTATATTTCACAGTACAGGTCCATATGTCTCAATCTCCCATCTGCAAAATAGCCTTTGTGCTAAAAGACTACAGTAACAAGCTTGACCAGAAAAACACGTGTATAACAAACCAAGAGACAGTTATGATCTTTACTGCCATTCATTTATTTTTAGAATTTTTTCTTGGAACTCTTTCACATGGAGGAGTGGCTGTTGAATACCATGATTAATCTATGGTGAATAATTCCATTAGTCAATCAACCAAGCAAGAATGTAAAGGTAAAGCAGACCAAGTCTTGTTTTTTCAGTCAGAATGATCAAATAAGCTGTTACTGAGTCAGGACGCAAAAATCCCTGTCATACTTAGAAGGTTAAAGTCAGCTAAATTATTTTATTGACAGGAATCGCTTGCCCTTTTTTTTTTTAATAAATTAATTAATTAGCCTTTTAAACCTAGAACATTTTGGTAAGTAAGCAATGATCAACTACTACTGTTGTACAGCACAGAATAATCCTGTACGAAAAGCTGCATGCTTGATTAAGGGTTCTTAGATACTAAATACAATCTTTAGAATACATATTATTACCTTATTTAAGGTTATTTTCTCATATAATTTTTGAAAGCTAACTACACCCAAACCTTTAATAGATGCGGATAATAATAATGAAAGATAGGAATCTAAACTGCCCAAATTGCTCAAATGTCAGGTTATAAAAATATGGAGTTTTCCCTCTTCAATACTTACATAGCTTACAGAATTCATAACACTGGTATCCTTTTTGTTTTGAGCAGCTGTAATTGTCTGGCAATTAGCTTTGCCTTTTTTTTTTTTTTAAAAAAACACATGAATACCAAAGCCTGTTACTAATCTGCTAGTTTGTACACTTGGTGACTGAAAAGAAACAACATTTGTCTAATATGACACATCTGTTATAAACTCTTGAGATTAACACTTAACTGTGAACTGATAATCAACTGCATTTATATTTTACTTAAATTTCTTTGGCCTAACCAGTATTTCTCCAACAACAGGAACTATTCTACTCCATTGTTTCCGTTTTCTTTAATATTAACCTTAGTGGTACATATTGCTTATGGTTGCTATATACATACCATAAAATAGCAATATATTCAGCAGGTTCACATGAAAGCATCTATACCTATCTCAGCTTCAGTATGTAAGCAATAGTCCTTATTCCTTCCGTACTCAGAACTTTTAAGCAAAGGGTAAATTGAAAGTGTCACACGGTCACAATTTACAACTGATCTTGCAATCAGCTGCCAATGAATGATCCAAGTATGTATTCAGAGTTAATTTCGGCTCTCTAGAGATGCAAGGGTCTGCCTCTGTTAGATTATGGACAATTTTGGACAGTATTTTGTCTGTGGTCATCTGTAATTAATTTCATGATGCAATGCTGGGGGAGTGAATTGTGGCATCAGTCCCTCAGTGAACCGTCTGCACGGAAGCATCACTGAACAGACACTGAAAACATGAAGGAAAATTAAATGCCATAATACACACTCACACAGGTGTTACTGTGCAATTATCAGCACCTACAGAAAGCGCCATGGGATCTCGGAAGCCCATTTCAAGACAGTTCTGGAGCACACCTACAAATCAAGCTGGGAATCCTGAGAAACACTAGGCAGGCTCTAGCTAGAGAGAAGCAGCTGAGGCTCAAACTAGCAGATTAGTTCTCCTCTCTGACAAGCACTGAACTAAGTATGTCAATGTAGTTTTCAGACGTATGCATCATTTAAGCTTTAAAGTAGTTCTCTGTGGAAAGTGGCTAAGATTCTCTCCAAAATAGCACAAAAAGACAGAATTGCAAATAACCAACCCCAGGGAAAAAAAAAACCAGGAGGCATTTTTGTATGTACATCTAGTGCAGTAACTCTGGATAATCAAAGGAGCCCAATTACAAGTACGCATAGTTATTCCTCTCCAGCTGTAGATTCAACAGAAATAAATGTACTCCAAGTAAAACATAAGCTTACAAAGACCATATATTCATACACTTGTTAGTAAGGCTTGGGAAAACGTAGCTTGACATTCTGTTTCTGTGTAACAGCACTAGTATTTTTTGTTATAAACTGCAGAATGTGCAATACTAAAATTCCAAGAACTTACACAGATGGATCTGTGAGTAAAGAAAGCACTAACTCCAACCTTGCATCAGATCAGATACCCAGTAGTGCCCCCGGCAGTGGCAAGCTGCCACTGAGCATGTAATCCGATGTGTAGTCTTAGTGGCAATGTACAGAAGCATTTATATGGATATCACAGTATAACCGGAAAAACTTAGCACATACATGAAGGGCATCTATTGTCTGAATTCCCATCTATCCTCTACCTCTTATTTTAAAGTGGTGCAGGCTGTTCTCTTCCTGGTGCTGGGTTTGTCAACACACGCTAGCTCATTTATTCCTCCCGCAGCTACGTGACGCCCACTATCCTTTTAGGAGCCATCAAGGATAACAGTTGCTGTAGCAGTAGTAGTAGAGCCATTACACTATCCACAGCAGTCAGATCACTTCTGGTGGCTCAACAAAAAGGAAAGTATGACCAGGGCTGAAAAAACAGCATGACACACAGAAGATAAGCAAAGTATTACTCAAAAGCAGAAGGCTTTAAGATTAGACATGTTCCCTTGTTCAGCTTTCCAGCCCAACGGTTGCCACAGTTCTTAGCAGCAGGTAAAGCACAGAATTGGGACATCCAGTCTCATAGCTGTCTGTAGACCCTGCAGTTCTTCCAGTACCCCAGTAACAGATATAATTCTATCTGTACTGCAGGCAGGAATTAAATTATATTTTTTAGTATATTCTTTAAAAAAGTATTTTCTGTCTTTTCCCTCAATTTTTTTTTTTTAAATAAACCTTCCGTTCTGCTTTTGCATGGGTACGTGCAGAAGATGAGCAAATGAAAACATTACGAAACCTCAGGCATAACATCCAAAAGTACTGGCATTTATTTTTCATCTGGCCTGTGAAATACCACCTTGTCTACATGCTTTCCGGTATCCATCATTTGCTTTCTCGTATATTTCATGCTGTTGCTAGAAGTTTATGAAATACAGTATTATAAACTAAAACACCTGCAGTGTTCATTTTTAAACAGAACAGTATCTACAATCAATAAATTGGTGAAAAAGAAAGCTATATGATCCTCTTGATTATGAGACATCTTGGATTAGATCAGTTTTAAAATAATGAACTAGGAGACTTATTTTCACAGTTGGGTTTACCTTTTATCTACCTCATCAGAGCAGTAGAGCCCTCCAGGAGGCATTTCTGTAAAGCATATAACTCTATACAGCAAGACATTCAAAAGGAACAAAATTACATGGATTAGCAAACCGGGG
>NW_010246133.1:0-9293 GCF_000690775.1 Eurypyga helias
TCAGGAGCGGGAAGGCCGGGCGGACGAGTGGCTCCGGGCTTCGGCCGCCCCCCCCAGGGAGAGCGGGCTTGCTGGGCGACCTTGGGTGAACCCAGCCGGCCCCTCGCTCAGCTTCCCGGCTCTGACGAGCGGCCCAGCGGCGGTGTCCGCTCCGCGGGGCTGCTGTGGGCACGGTTAGCTGTGGCAGATGGGGAGGTACGGGCGTGCGAAGTACGGCGAGGGTGCATAACTGGGCTGTAAGGCCTGCCTGGCAAAGTAGGCTGTTCACCTACCTGCTGTCCAGTCCGAAGAGTTGGATCTGCTAACTGGTGAACAGGCTGTTCTGCTGATAAACGTGACCTGTCACTCCTGACTTCAGGATTTGCTGGGTTTCAGTTTTGCAGTGTACCTGCAGTATTTCTTTTTAAGTGAACTCTATGGGTTGTTGTGGTTCACAGTTGATTTGTAAATCGGGTGCCTGAGATGATGTGACATGGTCATTCAGGAGTTACTGCTGCTTAGGACACAAAACATGTTCTGCAACTGTCCTTTAAGTGCCGGAGAACCTGTAGTCCGTAACTTGTAGTTATGGGTTGTTTTGGGTTTTTTTTTCCATCCAGTTAATGGAAGTACTTGTTTATGTTTCCTTATGTGTAAGTGATGTTCTAATTCTGAGGCAAAGCCTGTGTCTTGCACATCACTTCAGGAATGGTCCCTCTCTGTCTGTATGGAAACTTCGCTACCTTAGTAGGAGTCTGTGCAAACCTGGGGCTCTGTGAGAATCAGCTTGTGAGATTAGTTTTACCGTGCCTCTTGCATGTCTACCAAAAGGTTCCTCAGTGGGAAATTGTACCCGATTTTAGCATGGATTTCCTAATGAAGTGAGACCTTATGTGACTGTATTGTCAGTTGTTTGTTTTTGTGTTCTTGTGTTTTAGTTTTTTTTTTTTAAAGGGAGAGGTCTATAAGTTTAGATTAAGTTCCAAATTCATGCAAATAACGTGCAGTGAGAGAGATTCTCTGCTAAGGGAGAAGCTACACTCAAGTTTAACTGTGCTGTTAGGTATCTCAGTGGGTGGGAGAATAATGGAGATGGTGAGAGGTACCTGTCACCAAGAATGAAAACTGCTGGAAAATGGGCTTTATAGTTTCCTCAGACTGCTTGGTTTGGGTGGTGGCAGTAAATAGTCTGTGCCCTTTCATCTTGCTAATAGCTAAAGGTACCCTTTTGAAATTTGAAAATAGTGTGAAACTCAGTTTAATGTGTGTTGAACTGAAAAGATCTGCATTAACAAATTACTGTGGATATCTGATAGCTTTTCTCACATACATTTATTTTTTAAAACAGGTTCAGTTTGCAGTGCTTATGACTTGTAACAGTAATGTTCTGTCAACTCAATACAGACAAACTTTGGAAGAAAAGCTAGACCACTACTTTGGTTTACAGGGCTGAAAAATACCTTTAGTTGAAATTATTTCCATGCAGTAGTACAGATACTTCCCCTCTCTTTTATAAATACCTTCCATTCCACTCTAAATAATGTAGCATCTTTCATACTGGAATTAACAAGATCATTTTCTGTTTACCAGAGTTGTTTGCTATTTCTTCTTGCTGGAGTATCCTGAGTGTCTCTCAAGAATTTATAAATAAAAGCGCCAAGCTAGATGGCAAAACAAATGGTTTGATTTGTTTGGGTTGTTTTTAGGGGTATGATTTTGTGACTGTTAAAAAAAGTGACTGAGGGAAAGGCAGGATTGAAAAAGATGTTTAAATTTTTCACAGCAGTGTCTTTCCGAGACTAGATCTCTGTCCAGGGCCTCTTTAGAACTCTAATAGTGTGTGGATTTGTTCCTTTTTTTAATAGCAAATAAAACTTTTACTCTTTAATTACTGCCACTGCTTAAAGACGTATGCAAATGATGATTCTTTTGTGAATGGAATTTGAACGTGTACTTTTAACAAGCACATCTAGGGATGTTCACAGCTTGTTAAGAGTCCCTGTTAGAGCATCTTGAGTTTGCCTGTGTTGTAATCGACTTGAGGAAAATAAACCAGGTTCTCTTTATTTTCTTTTAATTTCACTTTTTGAAGGAGAAAGCCTGCTTGGAAAATGAAATTATATATATACCCCTCTGTAAAATCATGCTTATTTCATTATGATGATGTGCTTTGTTGATTTGTGTTCATTACTAGTTCTCTATGAATTCACAGATTATACTTAACCAAATGCATAATTGGGGGAGGAAATCTCTTTGAGTCAAGTTTTAATAGTCATAAACATGTTTAATTGTGAACATGTTTAAGCATATAACATTTTGTATAAACAATAATTAGTGTAGTGCATGATATGACACTTAGCATGGAACAGATTTAGTGTTTACATTTCTGTAAATATGCATCATCATAGTTTTTGCTATGCAGGAAAGATGTGTGTATTTTTGTTGAGGCTTTTTTTTTTTGGCCTCTTCTGCTTTTGGTTTCAGTTTGCTTGGTGAATGTCCAGAGAGAATTCATCTTTTTTTAAACACAGGAAACGTCTTTCTTCCTCCCCTCACCAGTGTATTCATGCACTTGAAAGTAAAAGCCACTCATTTTTAAAAACAGAACATGCACTTGAGGGACAAGAGGAGGGAAGTCCTAAAGTACGTAGGCATACATGTCACTTGCAGTGTCAGTCTTTGTTTCTGATACTGTGGGCCAGGGCTTGGCTTCACTTTAGTTGATGAATTAGTACTTATTTTTAAACGAATGAGGTTGGTTTACCCTTTTTCAGACGCATCCGGTATATTTGAAGTAGGAGTTTTATAGAGAAGCAGGGTTGAAAGGCTTTCTGTCCTTAACCAGATTCTGATTTATATATGGAAGGAGAGGGGAATATATTTGCTAACAGGGTCTGTAACAAATAATTTAGAATATTATATTTACTTAAAAAAAAAAACAACACTCAAAACTCCCCTTCCCCACCCCTCTCCAGGAGTGTGCTTTAAGCTTTGCTAAATAGTTGGTTCCCGGAGAACACAGCAATGAACAAATCTCATGGTTGAAGTGACTTTTGTCACCTTAAATACTTTGACCTTAATATTTACTTCATTAACTTCCTATTTACAGGCAATATCTGACAGCCTCGTAAGGCTGTGTCGTCCACGATGAAAGTTTGGAAAAAACCCTAGTTCATATGAATATTAATGTGTGTAATGTATCTGGTCAGTCAGCAGAAAGTCAGCAAATATAGTGTAAAGGTAGTATTTTGTAACAAAGCAACACTTCAGTAGCTATGTGTGCTGGTGAGACATTTCTTCAGTAAAGTTACTTCATAGGAGGGGAAAAAAAAAATCAAATATTGAGGTCCAGGATTTTTGCTTGGCTGTGTAGCACATGACCGAAGAACACTTTAAATGGCTATTTTTGAATAGTTCCACCTTCTTGTGGCTCAGAGTGACAGAGTTATTGACGACAAAATAACTTGCTGGTTGCAAAATTACATTCTAAATTAAATACTACCAATAGTGTTCTGTCTCACAAATACTCTGATGAATGAATCTCTTCAAGGAAGCATTAACTACTACTTACTTTTAATAAGTTGAGCTTGCTTCCCTGTTTTATGCAAACTGCTGAATGGAGGAAGGGGGCGGCAGTCAGTCTTTACTGATACTTTTCCATTACCATCCTGTGTGGTTCTTTACCCATGTTTTACAGGGTGGTGAAGAATTAGGAGGAGCTGCAGTTGTTCAGCTGAGTGGAATTAAAAGGGTGGCTTCCCTCTGGACCCTCACTTCACACTGTCTTAAGTAAGAGGGGTGACCTGCTTCTTTTGAAGCAACTTGCATTTCCTTAGAACAGAGGTATGTATACGTGTTAGGAGAAACTTCTAGTCAGTGAAGCAGAGGTTTGGACTCTTTTTTTTTTTTTTTTTTTTTGTAATCTATTGGCTTGAAAAGGATATTCACAGTATATAGCTGTTTAAGCTTTTTCATCAAAAAGCATTAGTGTTTGCATCCACCCAAATGTCTTTATGAACATGCTCTATCTCCATGTGCTTTACCTTTGAGAATCTTGCCTACCTTATGTAGTATGTCAGCAGTGGGACTGTAGCAGAGGTGAATACAGCGGTGATGTTTTAGCACGGACTTGGACTGATGTACCAGTAGGCTGCTTGGCATGGAGGGGCTTACTTTTTATTCATGTTCAATCCTTGTACGATGTAATTTCAAAGTTGTGACCTAGGGAACTAAACAACACAAAATTTAAGTGTCTCAAAGCTTGGAAGGTACAGTATCTCAGTTTTAACCTCAGTGCAATTTTGGTCTTGGTGAGCCTTGCATCAGCTGGTGGGATCACAAGCAGAACCCGTATTGGGTTTGGTGGTGGTTGCATAATTGCCTGGCAGTGATGAGTCTGCATGGTTTGCTTTGCGTTCTGGTGTCCTGTGAGGACTCTGGCAGGACTTCTGCTGTCTTGACCAAGCTTGAGGAATAAAGGTGAAGCTAGTTCTTCATATCTTCTTCATAGAAGAGACTACGCTCTTACTCTCTTTGGTGGACCACTTTTTTGGACTTGCTGATATGTTATATAATCGTTACACCAAAGTAATGGGTAAAATGAGGAAACTAGAATGACAAACACCCCCTCTACCTTACCTTTAGGAGCTGTGTGCAGGGGTGGCACAAGAGCTATCTGTAACACATTGCCAAGCTTGCACGGTGCTGAGAGATGCCAGACTTGTCCAGGCAGCCAGGTTCTGGCACTACTTGTGTACTCCTGCTCTGGTATGCTCTGTGGGACCTGGGCTGGAGCAGCTGCAGTTCAGCTGGCTTGGGGTGTTAGGGGGTGGTGGAGTGGCTCTTAAAGGAGCTGAGCTTTTAAAATGGGCTGCAGGTCAAAATACTTCAGGAAATGCTACCATAGTTGTAGAGGCTTTTTTTTTTTCTTTTGCGTTATGGTTAATCATGTGTTTGAGCTGATTACTTCAGTACTTAAAATATTTTGATTTTGCAGTACCATTTTTTTCATTTTCTTAAAAGGTACCACAAACTTTTACAAAGCTGGATAATACTGAAGAGGTCTATCACTACTTTAGAGTGTCTATTTCCAATATATTTTCATCTTTCTTATTTGTATAGCCATATTGAGATAATGATTAATTTTTATTTCATGGTGAAATAACATGTCCAAAGTCTCAATGATTAATATTGTGATTGAATATGTATATATACCGTGTTTTATTTTTAGGCATTCCAAGGTGTAATAGCATACAGTGCCTGCAGTAGCAGCACCTAGATGTGTTTCAGCTGTCATAGCAAAACTTGCCTATTGTGGACCTTAGAAATACATTCTTAACGTCCACACAGCCTGCATATCCCGAGAGAAGTCAAAGACATGGGAGCTCTTCAGTGTGTATCACTTCTGTGAAATGTGGGTTAAGCCCTGTATGTTTTAAGGTGGTGATAAATACTCTGCATGGTTTCTATGACCTGAATATTTTATTGGAAGAAGGATATTTGTGAATACTTTTTTTTTTGTCTAATGTTATATTAACAATGCCAGTTGTGGAAGAAAATTCTTATTTGAACTTAAATATTTGAAATTGTGTGAGAGAATCTATAATAAGTAGGTACAATACCTACCATTTTCTTTAGGGTAGTGGGCTCACAATTTTTTCTTCTGCTCTTGTCTCGTGACAGTTTTTTGCAAAAAATAAAAGAAGTGGAAAACACTGTTAAAGCACCCAATAGAGGTGACTTCGTGTTGTCTTTCAGCAGGCCAGACATGAGTTGCAAAGTAATTTTCATCATTTATAATTCATTACTTTAATGTTTTGCTCTGGTCATGTGACAGACCAAGATTTCTTTATGCTGAGTGGAAGCAATAGTGTTTGCCATACTTTTAGTCACATTTGCCATTTGCATTTTTTAGGCAGGTGTGACTTAATGCCAATTAATAGGTATACTAAAGGTGAATGCTGAAGCACATGTGACTTCATGAAATTATTTTCATTCCTTCTAGACAAGCATTGCAGATTGTGTTTCATTTTGTTGTTCATGTAGCCTTTGCATGAAAGGTTTTTTTAGTAGACTGCTGAACTCCTGCTCTGCCTTGGTGGTCGCTGGTGGTGGAAGACTGAGGAAAGAGAGCTGGAAGTCCAGGTGCTTCAGTTTTGTGCTGTTGGAGTTTCTTGCTCTTCTGCTGTGAGCTACATGTTGTTAAGCAAATCCTCTGCCTCCATCCCCTCTACTGTGGTCTTATTTCTTCTGTAAATTATGCTGTCTTAAACTACATAGCTTCGGTTACGTTGGGAACCTTTGTTTTCTCTTCCTCTGTTGCTGGGCAATACTCTTAAGATCACTGATAGAGGTGTTTGTGATATTTTTTCATGCTTTGCTTTGTGCTCTGCTCATGTTCCTTGCACACTGGAAGTTGGTGCTTTTGTACCTTAGAGGAGAGTGAGTGAATTTTATATAGATGTCATTGCTCTGTGCGTGTACATGAAAAAAATACATACATGGGAGTTTGAGCTGGAAGTTCTGTGATACAAGGTGTGAAAACATTGGTCATATTTGTCAGAATACTTTTAGCTGAGTTTGCCTAATGGTGTCACTGTGAATGAAGAATTATTCTTCAGTAGAATATTAGGTTGATATCCTGGATTTCAGGTATTGGTATGGAGTAGAAGTGCCACCTCCAAACAGGAATATCATCAGTTACTGGCTCATACTGTTCAGATAAATTTATTCCTTTTCCTTCTGAAAGATAGTAAAGTTTTATTGACATGGTTTCATAACATTAACTTATTCATCCTAACTGTACATAAATCCACATGATTATCATAATTTTTTGTTGAAATAGCAATCTTCTTTAATGAAACAGGTAGGGTACCCTATTTAACTTTTTAATTTAAAGACAAGAAAATTGTGTACAAACTGTTAATGAGGTAAAGCTTTACTGGCATAATTCTGTTGTTCAGGATCGCTCCTTTTTTCATCCCTGCTACAAAACTGGGCCTTTGGTTCTGGGTGAGTTCTCTGTTGCTTGATGTCTTTTAAGACAAACTTCAGTGTACTCTTAAGGTAACCAGATTGGGGTTTCCTTCATAGGAACTCCAGTCTATGTCGGAGATGAGCCTAAATCAGCTGTATTGGATTTGTTTATTCTTAATAGTTTTAGAACCAAGAAATTTAAGTATTAAATCTTCATGGTACTGCAAATGTGATACTCTGTGCCAAAATGAGTAACTTTCTGGAAAGTACTGGATTTCTTAAGTTTTATACCTGTATGCCTGTTTCTGCCACTATTTCCCCTGAAACTGGTTGTGCTTTTAGGTGTTTGAAAATGTTTGGAGTATGTTTTAGTTGTAAGTCCCCTGTTTATTTGTAGGGAAGACGTAATTAACAATTTATATAAAAGCTTAACAAACTACAGTAGTTACCTGCAGCCAGGATAAAGTTGTGGTTCTATCTGTGACTTCTGAGTGTTGTGGGTTTTTTTTCTTATTATAAATACCAATTCTTTTACCAAAAAAAAAAAAAGGTGCTGGGGGAGACTTGCCAGAATCTTCCAGACGAGCAAAATGGATATTTGGGATGAACCGAGTGAATGGAATTGTAAAACTATCGCATCTCTAGAGAGGAAAGGATAGAATCATAGAATGGTTTGGGTTGGAATGGACCTTAAAGTGTATCTAGTTCCAACCCCCCTGCCATGGGCAGGGACACCTTCCACTAGACCAGGTTGCTCAAAACCTCAACCAGCCTGGCCTTGAAGACAGCCAGGGATGGGACATCACCAGCTTCACTGGTTCCAGTGCCTCACCACCCTCTCCGGGAAAAACTTCTTCCTGATATCTAACCTAAACCTCCCCCCTTTCAATTTAAACCCATTACCCCTTGTCCTGTCACTACAGACCCTTGTAAAAAGTCCCCCCCAGCTTCCTTGTTGGTCCCTTCAGGTACTGGAAGGTGCTATAAGGTCTCCCCGGAGCCTTCTCTTCTCCAGGCTGAACAAGCCCAACTCTCTCAGCCTGTCCCCATAGCAGAGGTGCTCCAGCCCTCTGAGCATCTTCGTGGCTTCTTCTGGACTTGCTCCAACTGGTCTATTCCTTTTTATGTTGAAGGCTCCACAGCTGGATGTAGTACTCCAGGTGGAGTCTCACAGGAGCAGAGCAGATGGGCAGAATCCCCTGCCCATAGATATTCTATGATTCTTTTCTATGATTATGTTTCCTCTAGTTGCAAACTTGTGACTATTTGAATGGCCGTTCTGGAATGTAATATTTTGAAGATTTGTTGAGCTTCAGATTGGTATGGAGCATAGTGTGAATACTAAAATGTACTGTTTTGCATTATAGGTGCAAGAACTGTAGAAGTCCATTTTAGAATTTGAAGGAACAAGTTTCTGCAGCTCTGGAAAGATATGGTACGTTTCTGTTTTCAGTTATATTGTGTGTATGCTAATAACTATAATAAGAAATAATTACACTTTTGTTCCCTGATTCATTTTTTAAAAAAGTTGGGAGTAAATTCAGGAAGAAACAGACACGTTCGTTTTTCTATATTTTGTTCACTGTGATGTTTGTTACTTAGGCATATTTCTCTAGAAAACTGAGTTACTTGATTTTTCTTGGGGAAAATAAATACTGATGATACAACACTTATGAATTTCCTTGTAATTTTTTTTAACAAGCACAGCATCACACTGCTACCATCCATCTTTTTCCCCACAGTTTTCATAAGAATTAGGGTTGTTTCTGAAAGTTTTCTTATTGCTGAGCATATTTGTAGTGAGACTTACACACTTTTTAGGTAGTCATAAGTTGAGAGCTACTAGAAAACTTAGGGAAGCATCAGTGTAAGTCAGATTTGCAAATTGGAATGTTAGAAAAGAGAAGTGTAACCTTCTCTGGCAGTGTAAATGTGAGTACATGGCACGTAGTATCTTTTGTTGTCTAGGCTCTTAAGTCTAGCTTAAAAATATGTACGTGTATTACAGCAAAGTTGGAACCTTAACTTCTAGCTATTATAATTTCTGTTTTCTAACTTTATTCTGGTGCAGTCCTACACAGAGAATCTCTAATGTTGGAGGAGACCTATAATATCATCTAGTCCAACCATCAGCCCAACACTGCCATGTCTACATGTTCCTTGAACCCCTCCAGAGATGGTGACTCCGCCACTTCCCTGGGCAGCCTGTTCCAGTGCCTGACCACTCTTGTAGTGAAGTTTTTCATAACATCTAATCTAAACCTCTCCTGATGCAACTTGAGGCCATTTCCTCTTGTCCTATCACCAGTTAGCTGGGAGAACAGACCAGCACCCGCCTC
>NW_010246134.1:0-3411 GCF_000690775.1 Eurypyga helias
ACCGTTCTGTGATTCTATGACTTACAGTGATCCTCTTCTCAGCCTGTTGTGCACTGGATTTGCAATAGCAGTGGTTTCTCACGCTGCGGTGAAAGGGTGCAGTCAGACATCCTTCAGTGTGCATGTTGTCAGCATACCTGGATGAAGCCGCTCTGCCTAAGTACTTGTTATACTGCAGAAAGGGCACACGTGGGAGTCAGAAGTAAGAGCCTGGACTATAAGTAGTTCACTGTAGTTTGTATTAATTGGTTGATGGACTGTACTGCCTTTGAATGGTGCTTGAAGACATAAACTTCACAACACCATTATTTGGTAGTGACCTGCAGAGACTGTCCCCTGGAGAGCAGGAACTGCAAAATTGGCATTGCTGACTCTTGTTTGACAACCTGAATTTACATGTTATGACGCTAGACCAGAGCAAATACCAAAGGACAGTTGTTTTACTTTTACATTGCTCTGTACTGCTCCTGAACATCAGCAGTCTGCCACTTCCCAAATGCCCAGCAGGCTGAACCCAGTTACACTTTCACGTAAGTGTAATCACAGATGAACACAGTAGAAGATAAGACAACTAACGAGATGGGAGGAACACCGGCTGCTCTTTATCATGGTAATCTGGAAGCAGTGCTGAGATCTTGACAGTTTGCTGGCCATTGCAACGTGGGGACCACATCTGACTATCAGGTCTCCCACAGTTCTTGCTCTGCCATGGAAATCCAGGCTGTGGACAGTCAGCATCAGCAAGACTCCTGTTCCTTCTGTCAGCAAAACAAGTAGTTACCAAGAAGAGGAAGGAACAATAAATGAAATCACACTGTCTCATCTTGAACTACAGAGGTCACTACACTCTCCTCTCTTGTCCAATGTGTTCATATCCTGGTACAAGGTAACGCTGTTGGTAAATGAGATGCCATCAGAAGCTGATTCATAAACATGTTGTAAACACAGCCTGAAGTATATGTCCTCCCCACGCACTAAATTACAGTTCGAGACCGGTATCTGTGGGAGTTAAGCCTTTCATGTTTGATTTGAATAGATGGGTTTGCTAAATATTTAGTCACTGCTAGAGCCTAGTGGTTTTTGATGTGGTTCAGACTCACACCCTGGCAAATAGCTTGCAGGCACCGTGGCTTAATGTAACAGACCCAGAAATACACCCTGCTGAATGCTAGCTTCCTTCCAGGGTTTGATTCTGGAGGAATTAGCAAAGTGACTACTTGTAGTCTACCTTTTATCAGTTTTGCAATTGGAGGATCTGAACTTGGATTTTTCAGATGTTTTAAATAGGATCATCTATCAGAGAAACCTGAAGAAAGGAATCTTTTAACTTATTCTCCATTTTTACTTAGAAACCAAATTATAATAAACCATTTCTTGAATCCATTGCTTTTTGGAAGTGTCCAAGCTCTGGCTGAATGGAGCTTTGAGCAATCTGATCCAATGAAAGATGTCCCTGCCCCTGCCAGGGGGTTGGACTAGATGATCTTCAGTAGTTCTTTCCAACCCAAACCATTTCATGCTTCCAAGTTTCTACGATCTGTTAAATTTCTGTTGATGTCCTGTATACTACTGGCCATGCCTTGTATAATCTTTCAGATAAAATAATAAGTCCATGAAAACATGTTGGTCTGATAGATTGCCTCACTGTCAGAGTTCTGTCTGAAAAAAAAAAAAAAAAAAGGTTGTTTTTGATCTTAAACCCCATCATTATATTGACTCATACATAGCAGTCAGGGTGCTGACCCAGATTACAGGCAAATTCGAATATTAACATGGAAGTTAGCATTACTGAAATACTCCCCAACCCAGTATATGGCAGTGTTCCTGACACCAGAGCAAAGAGACAGACAGGAATGGATGCCCCATCACTGGGTGTCTTCAAGGCCAGGGTGGATGAGTCTTTGAGCAACCTGGTCTGGTGGAAGCTGTGGGCAGGGGGGTGGGAACTGGGTGATCTTTAAGGCCCTTTCCAACCTAAACTGGTCTGTGGTTCTGTGAGTCTATGATTCCATGGTGTGCTCCTCATGCGCTGCTATTTTCTACTCTTCCTAAAGGGGATGAGAGTAGCAGCAAAAAGCAAACCTGAAGTTAAGCAGTGGAATAGAAAACTGGAAATAGAGACTGTGTGTCAACTGGTCGGTGGGGATACTGGAGAGAGAAATTCAGTTCTGGGCTTTGCCAAGTGATTCCTTTGTCACCTGGGGAAAATATTTACTGATGCTTTTGGAACTGTTGCTGTATGGAAAACACGGCCTTTAATTTCTAGATAAAAGGTGACTATCTGTAAAAAGGGAAAAGAGCAATGATGCTCATGCTTTGCTTGTCTATTTACTCTGAAAGCACTTGATGGCAGGGGTTGGCTTTATTCTTTGTTTGCACAGCACTGAACATGCCTCTTCTGCAGCTTCATTACGTTTTGAATTGGCTGCACTGCCAGAAGATTAGAAGCACCATGTTTCTGCTGCTCCTGATACTGAATGACAATTATTTCTTAGGGGAAACAGGGATTATTCCTCTTTCTTACTGGGGTGGAAAGGCTGATGACTGCGTTAGGAGGGCTAAGAGCAATGTATTAGCTGTTTGGGATGTCTGGAGTTTAAGTAGTGCTAAGCAATGCCAGTGCTGTAGATGGGGTATTGCATCTGTGAATTTAGAGGTACAAATTTACATTTGGAAGGGGGCACCACTTTTTTGGCATTTGAGGTCATGCTGAGCTCAACATGGAAATCCACAATTTGCTGTTTGGATGCTCATGGAAAGGCCCCACTGAAACCATGTGTAATATCAGGAGGTAAGACACTGTGTTATTTTAAACCTTTTGTACCTTCAGTGGGTGGAAAGCTGCTGCTCAGGAGTGTCATTACGGAAACCTTGTGACACCACGTAAATGCAGCCTGTGCTAAAATGTTCTGCAGTACTGCTGCTTAGTTAGCAGCTTGGTCCTGCCCATGGGAAAGTGTCACCCAGACTGGATGAAGGGAGGAGGGAAACCAGAAGGCTGCTGTGTGATGCAAGAAAATTTTAATGAGCAAGAAATGCCTATGTTTGCAAAGCAAGATATCACAGCATATGAAAAATCTGTTTCCAGACAATTTAAAGAATGTTTAACAAATGTCCTGCTCAGTGATATTGCTGTCCTCAGCTGGCTTTCTTCTCTCTGTTGTGCAGCTGCTGCTGAAGATGCATGTCATGATGAGTGATGTCCATGTGAAATAGGCTGTCCCATGATGGTTAAAAAAAAAAGGGAAAACTGGAAGAGGCAACAATAGCAAACAACAAACTAGAAACTGAAGGGTGAACAAAAAGTAGAAGAAAGGTCAGAAATGCTAAGTGGCAGTAGCTCCATGGCAGGGCTGCGGGAAAGCCGAACCCCCATCCTCATGCTCTGCGTTTGGGCCTTCATGTGTGGCT
>NW_010246134.1:3422-11456 GCF_000690775.1 Eurypyga helias
TCGGGGCCTGCAGCTGCTGCGGAGGAAGCGGCTGTACTGGCGGGAGGAGTATGGGTTGCAGTATCCGCTGCCGAGCGTGGAGAGGGCTGAACTCCCATAGCCATACTGGGCCCCATATCCCAGAGAGCCCTCATAGCCATAGAGGTTCCCAGAGCCATAGAGGCCCCCCAGCCCCAGGGAGCCCCCAAAGGCGGGGGCCACGGGGGGGGCCACCCCCGCTTGCTGGGGGAAGGAGCTGAGGATGGGGCCGGGGAAGGTGACCACGACGGGGGGCGGCTGGATGAAGGCCGTCGAGTCAGGGCACTGCCGGACACAGGGCTCGTTACAGCTGTTGGCGATGGGCTGGGGGCAGGCAATGCTGCTGGTGGTGGGGCATAGGTCGTAGCAGGACATTTCTTTGCGGGGATGAAGATGGTCCTGAAACACAGAGCGCAGAGCTGTGTGAAAACAGAGCACTGGAACAGCAGGTCAGGGTTTGGTGCTGGGTTGTTGGGGAACAGGCACAATGATCACCAGGGGCATAAGCAAAATTGCTGAGGCTATTCACAAACTTTCCTGTGTAGTGTCACCCTGATCTTCCCCATCCAGTAATCCCTGTGCTTGTCCCATCTGCTAAGCCTGCTGAAATTGCTCCTGCCTTTTTTTTTTTTTTTTTAAAAATTCATGTTCCCTCCAGAGGAAGAGAGTGTCGATGGCACATTTTTTGCCTCTCCCTGGTGAATGTGGGTTGAAAGTCAGGACCTGCAGGAGTTAGGCCAGGGCTGACCTCCTCTTTACACCGAATGGGACAGAAGCAGGCTTTGTCTTGGGAGACATGGGATGAAGTCAAGAACCCAGCACTGCCTGAACCACACATATCTTCCTTCTTCCTGGTTCCTTTTTCTTTTCAAGACCTGGGATAATATACTTTCAGTTGTTCCTTTTTTGTTCTACTTCTCTTAATCCCTGTAATCCCTCTGGTAAAACCCCCAAAGCATTTGAACCTGATGAAAGAGTAATATACTTGATGTAATAAGTCGATATACCCTATAAAATACTTCTTGGCATAGTGGTCTAGTTTCATATAAAGCATGGAGCAGGTTGGTAAAATGTAGGGAGCTGATGTCCTTAATCAGATAAAAATACAGTTTGCAAACTACCATTTCAGTTAAATGTCTGGTCACAAAAGCTTGTGGTTTAGCACTTTTTCCAGTAACGAGGAGGAAATATTATTTTGTTCATAAAGTAGTCCTGAAATGCAGAAAATCGAATCACTGAACTGAGTGAACAGCTCAGTGAACTGTTTCTGAACAGCTAATCTGGATCTGGATTTACAAACAGACATATGGCTACATACTGGATCAGACGACCAGCCTACTTCCCTTTTCATTGTCTCTGCTGAGAATAACCATGGTTTAACATAAGCAGGATTTAGTTTTTACCTATCCATAAAGGCTAAATACAAGCTGGAATTATGCTGCAATAAAATTCCTATGTAGATAATGCTCTTTCTTCGGCTGGGTCATTAAACAGCTTCGGATATGGCCATGTCTCTGATTCGGTCATTAACTGAAATGGTACAGGAGAATCCTGAGTTTTAAAGCTTATGCCAGCCTACATTTTCAGTCTGCTAACAGTACAAGAATGCCCACATATGGATTACAGTGAAATAAATGCCTCAAACCCTTGTCTTGACTCCTAAAGCCTACCAGTAACCCAACTTGCCAACATACTAAAAATAAAAAAACAGAAAAAGAAAGTGAATCAAAACATAATTTTAAAAACTCTAATGTACTAGTAGTGAACATTAGTCTAAGCCCCAGTGCGAAGGCATTCTGGCATTTAGAAAGAAATGAAATGGCATCAGACTTACCTGATGTAGAGGAGAGCACGCAGGAGGGTGAGATGGAATAGGTCTGCGTACCTGCTCCCTTTATACAGTGTTGGAGAGTGCCTGGGGGCTCTGAGGCACACTCTACACATGAAGTCATAATCACCAACCAGCCCAAATTTGAAGCACATATAACTTCTCAAAGTGATGAAACTGTTTTTCCTTGCTGTTTGCAAAATCACCCTAAATCTCTGAATAGCATGATATGCACATTCCAGCTCCCAGTTCTCTTTCATCTTGAAGCCTAATTGACCAGCTTCATCACTGGTATCATTCCACCCTGCTCACTGGCATTGCAGGAGGAATTAAACTGGTTCTATTTATTTAGCACTTCCTTCATTAACTTCCCGTAATGATTTTAATCAGAGCTGTAACCTGCTGTCATATACATGTTTGCGTGTAAGTGCTTTAGATCTGGGCTGCAATCTAATCTACTCACACATTTTGCAATGAAATATTCAGTGAGGTGGAAGACACTTTCTGATCCTTTTCCCACCCACAGCCACAAAACACGAAAGAGGTCCTGTACCTCTGCTAACCCTGGACGTTGTCTAATGGTCTTTCATCTGAAAATCTGCATTTTCCTTGCTGCTTGACAAGACCAGCGGAAAGCGTAGTATTTTAGTACCTGAGTGTTTAAATGAAAGGCTAATGTTTTCTCTGAAGGGATTACAGTATTTTTTTACTTATTTTTTTACTTGGAACCTGCAAAGACGCAGGAGTATCTGGCAGGTTCAGCAATGTAGAGTGGCTGCACATGCAAACAGGGTGACAGTTGCCAGCTACTCTGTAGTGACATTTCACAGCTCTGAAGGAGGACACAGCACAAGTGGTGATGCAGATGCAGATTTCTTTGTGAAATCATGTGTTTCTGTCCACCACTGCATTAATTCAATCTCTATTTCTTCTTGTTGGTGTAGTGGAGGGCAGTTTGCCCTCCCCCACCTTACAAAGGAATTGAGTGAAAGTTTCGCTGGAGGATGTCACAGGAACAGTTTTAGAGTGCTTCTTTCCCAGACTTACTGGGTAAGTGGCAGTAAAAGCAACAAAAGCCACAAAAACTACCCAAGGAATAGTTATTGCAACAATAGATTATTTTTCTCTCTTTCTTTCCTGACTAACAGGACATCAGAGTCCTGAGTGCATATTGTTGCAGAGCCCAGTTTTGACTGCCAAGTGACTTGTCATTTGAAATTACTAAGGCTTCCCCAATACTTAGTGGGGAGGGACAAGAATTTCTGCAAGACAATTCATCCCGTCTCAGATGCTGACCGTACCAGAATTGGTATCACCCTAAAAAAACATAACAATTTTGCTTTCATTGATGATGGAGACAGACAACAATCTCAGCTGAAACACCCAGTGTTTAGACACGGAAGGTTTGATGAGATGTGTCCCACCCCTATTGCCATATTTTGAAATTCTGCGTAATAAACGCAGCCTCAGAAATCCTCATTTGCCTCTGGTTCGGTGGTTTGTCAAATAACAAATAACACTGAGACATTTCAACCAGAAGTTATATTTAAATTATGAGGTTCTTTTTTTCCAGGCTTTGAGATGGCCCCGGGGGATCACAATAGCAATAAGGCTCAGAAAGGTTTTTAAAATACTTTGTCTGTGTGTTTTTAAGCACTTCCCAAACCCTCCTGAGTAGTTTACGCATGGAGTGGTGCATCATTACTGTAGTATAAGTATGCGGTTGGACTGAAGCAGCCCAGCATTTTGAAATATATTTATTATATTGCATTGGTCAAGAGCACTCTTCCTCTTCCCATCACCAGCTCATGATCTATAACTTTAGGATTTCACTTGATTTTCTTCTATAATTTAGTTTTTTCTTTATTTGTGTATGTATCAGGAGAAGTGTGGCCAGCAGGGCGAAGGAGAGGATTCTCCCCCTCTGCTCTTGTGAGACCCCACCTGGAGTGCTGCATCCAGCTGTGGAACCCCCAACATCAGAAGGATATAGACTGGTTGGAACAAGTCCACAGGAGGCCATGGCGATGATCCGAGGGCTGGAGCACCTCTGCTATGATGAAAGGCTGAGAGATTTGGGCTTGTTCAGCCTGGAGAAAAGAAGGCTCCAGGGAGACTTTATAGCACCTCCCAGTGCCTGGGTGGGCTACAAGAGAGCTCTGGGGGGACTTTTCCCAAGGGCCTGTAGTGACAGGATAAGGGGGAATGGGTTTAAACAGAAAGAGGGAGATTGAGATGGGCCATCAGGAAGGAATTCTTCCCGCAGAGGGTGGGGAGCACTGGGACAGGTTGCCCAGAGAAGCTGTGGATGCCCCATCCCTGGGAGTGTCCAAGGCCAGGCTGGAAGAGGCTTGGAGCAACCTGGGCTATGGAAGGTGTCACTGCCCATGGCAGGGGGGTTGGAACTAGTTGATCTTTAAGGTCCCTTCCAAGCCAAACCATTCCATGATTCTATGATAAATTCTCTCAGTGCTGATGTACCAGTTCAGATCCCCTTCAGTGTCTGTAGCACAAGGATCTGCAACATCTGCCTCTGTCCACATGTTTTGTAAGCTTTTCCTAGGACTTTCTTCATCTAGCTGTGAGTGCTTTACTTCTCTTCTGTGTTTTAAGCACATGCTCATCTTCCTAAAATAAATATATTTAATAGGTTGCCTGAAACCTGGCTAAGAAACTGTTTACTTCTGTATTTACCTCTAAAATGTGAAGAAACCATACAACTGGGTAGTCTGGGAACCAAGGCATGGGTCTGGATGATTTTTCCCCTGGAAAGTGCAGGATGGTCCTGTTCAACTCTTAATTCCAACTTCATATAAGGGTTGCTGATTTCACAAGAAAGACACCATGTTTTGTATCAGTTATACTTTATCTAGCATGGGTAAGGAAGGATGGAAAGAAAACCTGCATATGAAAGCAGATGGCAATTATGATTAACATTTGAACCACTATTATTATGTCAACCAGTAAAAGAAGAGGTAAATAAATAAAGCCAGCATAATTTCTCCTGTCATTCTAATGTATTTAATGGAATGTTACCAGGAATGAATCTTGCCAATTAAGCGCTAAGATGAAAGAAATAAATGTTTTGTAATTTTCATTTCATGCAGCATGAGAATTTGAATCAACTAATAAACATGAATATTAAGCAAAACTGTTTCATCATTTTGAGGTGAACCATGTGTGATAAATATGGGCAGCTGTTAATGGGAGCCTCAGGATCTTCAGGCAATTTAAGGAAATGTATAAAATGTCCCTCCTGAAAACTGCCTTGTATCTACTTCTCTTGTTGTCTTCTTCCCAGAGCCAGCTATTTTCTAGTCATCAAACTGTTCTTTTCCTGTAAATTTAAATGAATTCTCTTTTGCCATTTATGAAGAGGCAATGTTAGGCCCCCAGTATTTGAAGGGGGCTACAAGAAGGCTGGGGGGGACTTTTTACAAGGGCCTGTAGTGACAGGACAAGGGGTGACGGGTTTAAACAGAAAGTGGGAGATGGAGATGGGCCATCAGGAAGGAATTCTTCCCACAGAGGATAGGGGAGCACTGGGACAGGTTCCCAGAGAAGCTGTGGATGCCCCATCCCTGGGAGTGTCCAAGGCCAGGCTGGATGAGGCTTGGAGCAACCTGGGCTATGGAAGGTGTCCCTGCCCAGGGCAGGGGGTGGGACTGGGGGGGCTTTAAGGTCCCTCCCAACCCCAACCATTCTGTGTTTCTATGATTCTATATGCAGGTTTTTAGGGCTAAATGGTATTTTCCACAATGGACTGTACAGGAGCTGTCAGGTCTCCACTAGCTCAAATCTCAGGGTTATAATCTTCTAAACAGACACCAAACCCCCAGAGTGTTGACCTGTAAACTGCTCTGTTCTCCTGCACCACAACGGCCTCAGTCGCGGTCACGTTTAACTGAGGATATTTCCAATTCATAATTAATTACTTGGTCTTCCAGTTGCTGCTTCAAATTGGTTTATAGGGAAGAAAGCCAAAGCTGGGAAGGGATGTAAGCAAAGCTTCCTTACTCACAGCAAAAGGAGCCTCCAGGGTGTTAGGAATCAGGCAAGCCTTTGGACGGTTCATTCCATAATGCATAACATCAGGATTTTTATGTGGAACTAACTTTTATCAGAGACAAAGTATAGGATAAGAGCAACCATTTGTCTGAGGAAGCATGTGAGCTTCTATATTCCTGTGTTTCCCCTCAGCAATAATTAACCATCACTTAAAAAACATTTTTCTTCCAGGGCTCATACAAATTTGAGGAATTGCATCCACAGCAGCAAGTAGATCTTGGCGGGGTAGCTACAATTAGGTGGGATGGATCTGGGACTAAATTAGTGTTGCAGAGGATCCAGGCTGCTGTGCCTTTCCCATTTCCATGAGATCTAAGCTTTTCTTCCTGTTCCAGGGGAATCTGTGCGGTGTTACGCTTACGCCTAGTCATGTTTCCAGTTGGCGGATTCACGTCCAGCATCAGTGCCAATAGCTGCAAGGAGCTGACTGTCCAGACCCGAGGGCAGCGGCACAGCCACCGTCCCTTGTCATCACCTTGCCAGCCCAGGTGCTTAGTTCCTTCCTTCAGGACAGTGTAGCGGGATCTCAACAACCATATTAAGGGCTCCTTTTGTTACGGGAGCTTTTGTTATGGTAGTCATTACCACAACAGACTTTCTTACGGAGTTTCAGGTGCTGGCAGCAAGTAGAACATCCATTCTGGCTGTTGTTTTGATACTGGATACCACTGTGGAAGCTGTGGGTCTTGCTGGAAAAGCTATTCAATTTACCAGAGAAAACTGAATGAAACCAAAGAAAAGGCAGAGTTATACCTGACTTCTTAGGCAATGAGTCCTGAGAAGTGTGCTGTATGCACTGTCCAGTCACAGAGAGTGGAGCTGGGCATGGGCAGCAGCTCTTGCCTTTCTTACTTCATACTCTGCTTTCGGTTTCTGGTCGGATGTTCTCTGAGCACTGTTACATTTTGCTTAGCCATACCCTTTCCTGCAGTAAAATACGTAGCCTCAGATCTTTTGGCAGCTGAGCCACACAAGGAAGACTATCTTGTGAGATAAGCATCTGCCTGAATCAGGGGGTGGTTACACACTTCACTGATAACCTCAGAAGATACGCCATGTATGGTGCAGTATTTTTGTTCAGTTCTAGGCTACCTACATAATATTTACACGAACTCTATTTATATTTCATATGCGCGTAACTTGAACAGAACCAAACCCAGGAACTCAATCAGATATACTGTGAAATTATGCACATAATTCTTATTGTGGTTTCAAAGAAGTGTCATCTGCACACTGCCAGAATTTTGGGGAGTGAAACAATTTAATGGCGTGGATCTAGGCTGGTCTGTGCAAGAGAAACCCACATTCTAAAGTTCATTTAGTATCAGTCACCAATATTCCATGAAGAGCTGTGGTGGGGAAGTGATCTGTATGACTTTAGAGGTCTGCAGTGGGATGAGCAAGAGTTTAACTTTCGGACTGTGAAGTCACTTGTAGTTCAAAGAATTAGCTCACAAACTCAGGAACAGGGAGGCTAGTAAAGCAGCGTGTAGAGAAGGCTGCTGTTCATCTATGGCCAGCATGCTGTGACCGTGTTGTTGCAATTCAGTGGTGAAACAGGCCTGGCAAGGGCTGCTCATAGAGACTTTCACTCTGTGGGCAGGGTTTGCACAATATTATTGCAGCCCGGTGTACAACAAGCAGCTTTCTCCAGAAAAGTTGGCAAATTCAGCCTGGATGAGAACACAGAACCACAACACACGTTTAAAATGATGCAACAGAATTTTAATGAGAATGAAAAGAACAAAAGTATATTGCAATATCAAGAATGTATATCCCAGATGTCAGAGTCAAATGCATTTTAAAAGACGCTGTTAAATGTCTCGCTGCATCCAGTCACAAGTATGATAAAGCAGAAAATAACAAGGAATTGAACCTATGGAGATACCAGGAAAGGAAAGGAAAAAAAGGAGAGCTGCGAGGCCTGCGGAAGGCACTGCACTGAGCAGGATTTGTGAGTGTGTTCATGGAGCTCTCCCTCATCTGCTCAATGGGGAATCTGCATCTCGTTTTTCACTTGCACGTTACTCAGGGGATCTTCCTGTTGTGTTTAGCAGGGCCAGCAGCTGCCACGGCTGGACCTGTTGTACCAGTAAGGGCTGCAATAGCCAGAGCCATAG
>NW_010246134.1:11703-14175 GCF_000690775.1 Eurypyga helias
GGCGGCTGGATCACAGTCGGGGAGTCGGGGCACTGCCGGACACAGGGCTCATTGCAGCTGTCAGCGAGGGGCTGGGGGCGGTAAACGCCGCAGGCAGAGGTGGAGCACAGGTCGTAGCAAGACATCTCGCAGGGGTGGAGAGAAGCTGCAACACACAATGATGAGTAAAGGAAAGGCACAAATTCAATGGGTAAAAGAGTTTGAAAGTTGGACACATGGGCTAGAATAATGGCTTTATCTTTCAGGTCTTGATTACCCTTCCTTCTCTTCAGCATTTTTCATGAGACACCCAGGCAGAGGTGGAGCACAGGTCGTAGCAAGACATCTCGCAGGGGTGGAGAGAAGCTGCAACACACAATGATGAGTAAAGGAAAGGCACAAATTCAATGGGTAAAAGAGTTTGAAAGTTGGACACATGGGCTAGAATAATGGCTTTATCTTTCAGGTCTTGATTACCCTTCCTTCTCTTCAGCATTTTTCATGAGACACCTCTCCCTCTTGTAAAGCTGCATTGCCCAGATTGCACCCTGAGCAGCCATCTCCTATGGTCTCATTCCTAATTTCTTACACTTGGTTCCCTTTAAGAAACAGTTCTTTTTTTTACTGCACTGTCAAACACTGCAAAAATATTATCCAGCACATTATTTTGCAAATTACTTCCACAGTATTTTGCAGCCACTCTTAGAATATCTATATCTAAAAGGTTGCTTCATGTTTGCTTTCTACTAGCAAAACCAAAGCAGTGTAACCTGACAACCAGCAAAGCTCATGTGGAAAATTAATGGGTAGCTGGAAGAACAACTCTGGCATATTGACTTGTGGAGTGCTTCTAGAAACAATAACTAAAATCATGCTGAACTTGCTATAAACATGGGTTACATAAGGCTTTCCCTTCCCTGAAGTGCTTGCGAAGCAGCTTGAGAGCCACAGAATGGGTGAAAAGATTCTTTGTCTGATTTCCCAGATGGGAAACTGGTACGCTCGGATAACTCGGGCTAGGTTTCGACTGCAGATAGCTGTGCCGGGATCCGAGCTCTTCAGAAAGATTGTCTCTATATGGTCTGGCCCAGTCTACGAGAGAACCCATGGGAGGACTAGGAATCAGTACTTCCCATGAACCACCTTTTTCCCCACTAGAACCAGTAAAAGATTAGAGGAGACTTCTGGCGGTCATCTAGTCCAACTCCCTGCTCAGAGCAAGGACAGTGTAAATGGTAGGTTAGGATTTCCTAGTTTCATCTCTGTTTTCCAATACTTTGTTAGACAACATATCTGTGTTCTTTCTGGCTAAGTTTGTTCCCTCAGCAAACACGTACGTATGCACAGACACATAAAAAACTTACATGCAAAATCCTTAAAAAAATCCTAATTATTGACCAAGTCTTCTGCTGACATTTTGGAAGCTGCTTTGATAGTTAATAATTTGTTTTAAGAGGAAACAATAATTTTTGAAAAAACTAGTTTTACCATTTTAAACCCAAATACATGGATGTCCACCACCAAATAAGAAAGATAAATTAGTGGCAAAATAATCCAACATTGTTAAGAATCTTAGACTATTTATGGATTATTCCAACCTTAATTAAAACGAGCAGAAAAGAGATACTCGATCTTTAGAAAAGAGATCATGTACTTACCCTTTTCACAGAGGGGAATAAAGCAAGCAAGGTGGAATGAAGAGCCCTGAGTTGGGAGAGCTTTTATACAGTTCCCTAGTTCATGGGGCTCTCTTAAGGTGCAATTTGTGCATGTGCATAATTGGGGCAAACCCAAAAATAATACAACACGTAGGTCCTCAAAGTTTTGCTGACTGTTTATTTGTTGGGTCAGAGTCTCGTGAAAAATGATAGGCGCATTTCAACACAGAAGCATCTTTCATCTCAAATGTTTATATGCCATTTTCATTCCTGTTATCATTCCATTCACATCCTTGGCGTTACAACAAGAATTATACTAATGCGCTTCCTTAGCTTCTCCATTATTAATGGCAAACTGCAGATGCTCACTGCATGGCTGTGGTCACCTGATGTGCACATATTTTTTTCCATTAAATTCAAGCTGTAAGATACCTGGAGATAAAATGGAGTTCTTTAGAGCAACCTTGGGGTCGTCATTTTTAACTTTATCATTTGCACTGTCAGCTACTTAATGTGAGACCAACACTGCACCCAAAGGAAATACAGAATCATGGTATAGTTTGGGTTGGAAGGGACCTTAAAGATCATCTGGTTCCAACCCCCCTGCCATGGGCAGGGACACCTTCCATAGCCCAGGTTGCTCCAAGCCTCATCCAGCCTGGCCTTGGACACTCCCAGGGATGGGGCATCCACAGCTTCTCTGGGCAACCTGTCCCAGTGCTCCCCATCCTCTGTGGGAAGAATTCCTTCCTGATGGCCCATCTCCATCTCCCTCTTCCCATTTAAACACATTACCCCTTGTCCTGTCACTACAGGCTCTTGGGACAAGCGTCGT
>NW_010246134.1:14206-17615 GCF_000690775.1 Eurypyga helias
CCGCCCCCCCCCCCCCCCGCCCCAGCTCTCTTGTAGCCCCCCAGGCACTGGAGGGGGTTCTAAGCTCTCCCCAGAGCTTCCCATCTCCAGGCTGAACACCCCTGTCCCCATGGCAGAGGTGCTCCAGCCCTCTGATCATCTCCGTGGCCTCCTCTGGACTTGCTCAACAAAAAGAAGCCATAGAAAACATCCTGTGGTTGTTAAATGGATTTCTGTTGTTTGGCTTTAGCTCCTGAACACAATTCTGGCCTCATCTAATGAATGAGGGACTTGGGGGAATAGCTCTTGCTTGCTTTGTTGTACATTCAGCCGTGGATTGCTCTGCCTGTCCTTCTCTCGAACACTGGCAAGTCCGTTGGACCACCATTCTACAACCATGGAAGAAGACCAATGAGGGCAGAGATAGAATCCTTTTAAACTACTCAGATGTTTCTAGCAGGTCTCTCTCACCGTATTTCAACCCAGGCTGGAGTCTAGAGGCAAACCAACATTTACCCTTTCTGTTCTCAAGACGACAAGGCACTTCCCTTGTGAAGCATTTGCCACCCACATTTTACAGTTTTCTGTCTCCTGATACAAAGCCTTTTAGGTCCATCTTCAAACCAGGCAATATTGAGTACCCCAGAGAAATAAAATTTAATGAAACATGACCGGTGGCAAATTCCTAAAGTAATCTAGAAATATACCACGATAAGGACAGAGAAACCATTTACATGGATAAAGGCTGATCATTGATAGAATTGTAACAGCTTGAGGAAATAAATAAATTCTCTGTTTATGTGGTCTGATGTGCAACTGAAAATGATAAAAATACACTGATTATACAGCTTATGAAATGCTGTATTTTATTTAAAAGTTTATATTTCATTCTACACTTCAATACTGGGGGGGAAAAAAAAAAAAGATGCACAAATCCCCAGTATTCAGCCATCAGCTGATGATACCAAGGACACAAATACCTTGACTTACGTATTTTAAGGTGATGTCATTCCATAATTGCTAGGCACCCAAATCCAGGTTACATGCCTTTAATCTAATTGTAAAAATGCATTCTCAAACCATTAGTGGTAGTTTGCAGCATTTGAAAAGACTTGCTCCCAGGAAGCTTGAAAATATTATTGTCCCAAAAAACTTGTAACCACCTCAAAGGCTGAAAATCCCACCTCATAATTTAGAGATAATCTATGGCATAGAGTCTGCATTATTAAAATAACACATCTATAAACTAAGGAAGAACCAGCCTTTGTTTTGCATGGTGCACGACAAGTTTGTAATGGTTCCCTGCCTGCAGAAACTGCCAGCTCAGCCCTGTTCTGGACTTAGGGCTTGCAGCAACGATAGTGTATTACAGGAGTAATTCCTGAGAATCAAAGTCAACAATTCAAAGCACTTCTGTCACATTTCAATTTTTGCTGCAAAGCTTTCATTTGTTCTGAAAAAGCTTAGGTTTTCTCGGGCCTGTTAAATGTTCTCATTTGCTCTCTTTGCACTGACAACATCAAACCAACAGTACCTGGAAAAATTCTCTTTGGGATCTCCAATCCCTTTGTAGCTTTAGTTAACTTCAGAAACACATTCCATGTTTATTTATTCAAAAACAAAAACAAGCCCCAGGAAGACAAAGGCTTCCTCTCCATCTCCCAGATGGAGGTCATCATCTGCAGATTTATCCCCACACATTTTGTAAGAGAAAATGACTGTTTTTGTAACTGATGGAGGGAGTGATGCAGCTCAGATCTGCATGAAGAAAGTTCCCAGTGTTCCAAAGCTAAGGATTTCACATTTCTTCTACTCAAAACTAATTTTTAACTTCCACATAAGCCATATTTAGAGACTGAAGATGTTGCAGGTCCCTGGAATTGCTGCTTCTCTTTGGAGCTGAATTGTCCCTATTACAGCCAGTGTCAAATACTATGGAAAAACATTATTGACTCCAAAGGGTGCTGTGTCCTTCACTTGTGGGTGGGAAGAGAAGCCACCCCAACCTTCCTGCATATCACAATGACAGTCTTTCACCTCTGTCCAGGCAGGTTGTAATGTGAATTGTATTTACTTAAACAAAAATCCTGTCCATGGCAGCAGTTTCACATTCTGATAAACCCATGAAACACTCTCCAGGTATTAAGTTAATACAAGAGGAGCTGACTTAATAATTTCTGTTGTAACTTTAAGGAAGTGACTGGAATAACTCCAGGTATTAATTTACCCCAACAAGTGACAAGATGAAAGAATTCTCTGTAATCTAAAGTAATGTTTAGGTCGTATTACAAACAAATTTGAAAGGATTCATAAACTCTGGTAACCAACACAGCAATTTCATCATCTTGATGGGTTACACGTGTTTGAAATTGGGGCGGGCAACCAATGTTGATCTTGTACGTCCAGCTGCAACGATATAAAAGCCCTTCTCTCTCACAGCTCTTCCAAACACTTCCCTTGACTTCTTGACGACTTCGGTAAGTCTTATTCTTCTCTATTGCTATCAGTGTACCTTTTAATTGCTGGTTTTAACTCCAGTTGATGTCCACCGTCCATACTGTTGAGGGTATCTGCACTGGCTTGGGACAGAGATTCTAATGTTGGCTCTGGGGTGGCAGATAACCTGTGTGGTGTGTGGGGCACAGCGGAGTTCTCACGGGGACACGCATAGCACAACTTACTTCAATGCATTTAACTGGTTCCAAAGTTTGCATGTCATGAGGTTCACTGTTTGATAAGAGTGTAACTACTGTAGCCATTCATGGACCTGAGATGAATGAGCGATGCATCTGAGAAGGTTGTGTTTATTGTCCCGATACAGCAAATCTTCTGGCTGTCCTTTATTTCCTTGTTCTCATATTATTCCTCAGACCTCTGCTAAGGACTTGCAGGACATAGTGAGTGGAGAAGGGTAAAATCACCCTTGGATAAAAAAACTAAGTTTAGAGGGGAGAACATAGGCTGAATACTTGAGTTTACCAAGGAGTCCTGGTTTCTCCTGGGAATAATAATTCAAAATGAGTTTGTCTGGAAGACGTTTGGGACTAAAATGCTGATTTATCATAGAATCATGGAATGGTTTGGGTTGGAAGGGACCTTAAAGATCATCTAGTTCCAACCCCCCTGCCACGGGCAGGGACACCTTCCACTAGATCAGTTGTGCAAAGCCCCATCCAGTCTGGCTTTTAGATATATTAATTTGTATTGGAAATGTCCACGCTGTATCCATTCAGTGACTGTGTAGGTGGGAATTGGGATAACAACACTACCATCTGTCCTTTATTGTCTTGTCAAACAGCTTTCTGAGCAATCTGGGCAGTGACAACCCCATAATCTGTTGTTCTTATAACTCTCTGCAAAATTGGGATGAGTGGGAAGAAGAAGCTACTGTAATTAAGTTATATATAAACTACATCTCATGAAAACCTGC
>NW_010246134.1:17635-17967 GCF_000690775.1 Eurypyga helias
TTCCTACTGACTCATCAAATGACCTTGGACAAAGTCATATTGCCTTCTTTGGTTTTGCTTCTCAGTTTTCAGTTTAACGTGTAGAAATATTTCTTAAGTTCTTCCCAGGATATTCATGAGGGGCAACACTTTCAGAGCTAGGCATAATGGACATTTTCTAGAGAATTTTCAAGAATCTGACTTTTGAAAAAAGAGGATTATGATTGCAAAGTGAGAAATCAATTTAGTTACTCAAAATCCTGTATTTGGCTCATTATTTTAAAGTAAACTGTTGAATTTTGAAATCTTTGTCTTTTACTTAGCCTAATCATCATTGTGTGTTGCAGCTTCTC
>NW_010246135.1:0-12936 GCF_000690775.1 Eurypyga helias
GCGTGGAGGCAAAGTACCTCCTGAGCGGAAGCGTTTTGTGTTCTCCTGGGGAGTCAGGCATGACTGCTGCTGACTGCAGCCCTGCTGTCGCCTTTCCTGACAAGCCTCCCGGGTCTGAATTTCCCGAGAATTGGGCGCTTCGGCACGGCTCTGTTTTTGTCTCCCTGAGGGAACTGGGCCTTGGTATCTTGGCGCTGAGGGAACCAGCGCTGCCGTGGTGCGGGATGGACAAACTGCTGAGGCACTTAACACCCACCCCGAATCTCTCTGCCCCCGCTGGAGTCTTGGCCTCCCGCCCTTTAACCCCAGGGAAGTCAGCCATGCCCACTACTCAAGAAAGAATAACTCACCGGATTCATTAATTAGATTTTTTTATTTATTTTTGTACTGCAGTTCAAGGCGATTCCTGGCACAGGTTATACAATTGGTGCAGCTCGCACGTAACACGCCGTAGCATCCTCTGAGGACAGTAATGAACTCGCGTTCCCCCCCCCCCCCGATACCAAAGAGCAAATACAATCTGTACACCTGCCTTTCATGAAAGACTTCGATAAAGATTTCTTATAAAATCGACAACGCGGCCGTAACTCTCTTTCCTATAAGGATAAAAACGTGAGCTTTTGCCTTTATAAGAGGCACACATATCCTGAACCTCACAAGCAGTACTCTGGCTTTGTGAGCAAGACATCCTGAGGAATTTCCTCTACGTGGGTTGAGTTATGGTTTAACCATTTTCAGAGCATGCTCAGTACAGTCTACAAATATTGTAGAACGCGTTGAGGCACCCACAGGCAAGCTAGGCTTTCAGACGTGTCCGGATAGACTAGCTGGCCGGCTTGAGGCACCGTGGGCGCCTGTCGCTATGGCTGGGCAGCACGGGTGTGGGTAGCTTGGAGTCCCAAGTGGGGCAGGACAGAGCAAAGGGCTCCTCCTGAGCGGACACTTTTGAAAGTGCCTGCCTGAACGTCTTAGAAGTTACTGCTTTCTCAGTAGACGTACGCGTGCAACCTCACCGAGGCTAAGAACAGTCGGCGTTCCTCCCTGAACAACTCTCAGTCCCCCGAGCAGGAGGGTTACATCTCACATTCTTTTAGAATAACTTTCTCTCCACGTGGTGGGATGGTTTCAGTCCTTCTGGAAGAAGGGAAGCAGGCATCCAAGCATAGCAATGCTCTGCAAAAGGAAAACGTTCTTCCCTAATCCTGCGAGGAGCAGGGGGACTTGTATAGCAAGTCACGGTCTCCTCTGGAATACGAGGAAATGTCCGGGAACACATAAGCGCAGTCTTGGGCTACCAGGGCCTCCAGAGGCTGGAGGAAGGTTTCAGTGCTGCTTGTTTTGCCGGGGGCCGGTGGGTGGAAGCGGGTGCAGAAGAACCAGAGTCCTTGGGCACGGCTTGTGACCTCTGGAAATGGCAGATTAGCTTCATCCGGGTTTCTGTGTTTGCTGAATGGAGAGACAGGAATTGCAGCGCTTCCTTGAGGCACCAGGCATACCCTTCGCAATAATCCTGCTGCAGGCTTTTGGCAGATGCTGCGAAAGCTGAAAAGGCAGGAGAGAAGTGTTACGCAGGGAGACTCAGGCTGGAGTTTTGCCGAAAAGCAAGGGCAGCGAGCGCAAGGAGGGGATGTGCTCACCTCGGCTGTATTTCAGGTAGCTGACGGTCATCTCCAGGATGTCGGCTTTCTCCAGCTTGGAGTTGGGCTGGTGTCTCTGGAACTCCTTCTCCAGGAGCAGTTTCAGCTGCTCGATGCTGCTGTTAATCCGATCACGACGCAATTTTTCTACAATGGGTTTCCTGAGCTGTAACAGAAAAAGGGAAGAGGACAGTTAGCGGTGAGACTTTCCCCTTGCCGTCTTTAACCTGCTGCTGAAGGCGTTCAGCCCTTCTCAGCTCTTTGCCCTTGACAGGGAGAGAGCAGCTACTTACTCTGTTCTTCTCTTTGGGCGTTAGGATTTCCAGGGAGAGCGCACTGGGTGCCATTATCCCAAGTGCTGGTTTCAGCTGGCTGCTTGCGGGTGGAGAAGGGAGCTGGGAGTCCCTCTATTTATACGCAGCGGCTGCATACAAATGTATGGGTCCTAAGCCACTTCGAGTTTCCCACAGTCCATGGCCAATCCATTCGTGCCCTGGGACAATAGAGGAAGCATCTATTACAGCATGGCAAATTGACTGTGAATTGCCTGGGGATAATACCCTGCTCCCAAAGGAGCAGGTGGACTGGGGAGTGTGTGACACAATAGGGCTTGGCATTACCACGCTGGGGTAAGAACGTGGGAAAGCGTTTGCCGTCATTATAATCAAACTTCTGCCTGATGTTTGGAACGTCAGCGTCTCAATGTGCTGCCTTTTCCCAGGCTGTGGTGAAATTAAGCGCAGAAGGCTGATCCCAGGAAGAGATAATGCTCTGTGCCCATGACCAAAAAAGAGGTTGAAAAGGAAAAGATGCAGAATTAGAGGGACTAAACCCTTTCATTGACATTAAACCGTGCTTAGATGAATACAGTACCAGATAATTTTGGGGTAACTAGAAACTAAAATCGAGGGAAGCAGTTGGCTTGAAATATTTTCTTCTTCGTTGTTCAGACAGAGTCGCTCTGTAAGTTATATTCAGAGCTCTTCCTTGCTTTTGTTTGGGTAATCTGGGTGTCCCTACGGCAGCCCCGTGACATGTAACAATTATGATGCCTTTCTCAAACTTGTCCTATTTAATTTCATGCCACTTTGCAAATGCCTCGCTGTTCCTTTGGTCCTGAGTCTCCATGTAAAGCACCTAAATATACTTTACAGGCAGCTGAAATGCTGTGAAAAGTCAATTTGTGTATACTACTTTGCTTGTGTTATCCCACTTGCAGGATGTAGACAGAGGTGCTAGGATAGCCTTGTGCCTCTGTTCAGTCCTGGGCTTTCTCAGTACGTGTGCCACGTGTACTGCGATGAACACAGGTAACAGAGTGGAAAGGACCAGGATTATCCAGGATTAAAGCTGCTTTGTGGATATTTGGTTTTTTGGGCTACTCCAGGTTGCCCGCTCAGGTCTGCTGCCCACCCCAGCACAATCCAATACAAAGCCAGTCACGTTTAAGATCCCCCAGTCAGGCATGTGAGGCCTCGTATTGGCAAATACCAAGTTGTGCTTTCTGGTACATCTGTTTCAGCTGTAATATGTGGAGCTCTACGGGTTTAAGGAGAGCTGTGCATGGCCACAGTTATTTTTCCTTAACATGTGTTCCCTGGTCAGAGGCTAGAACAGGGAATAAGCCTCGATTGTCGCTAACAGGCAGGCTGAGGATGTTAGTTTCCGAATACCTGTTTCTTACTACAGCCATATTCATGAAAACCCTACCTATTTGCTGTGTCTGCCTTTCAAAACTGGAAAAGAAACCTTTAATTTCACTGTGAACTGTGGTCAGCCTGTTTCACCTGCCCTCAGCACCCCTCTCAATAAGCCAGGGCCAAACCCTGTGTCCCTGGGTACCTAGAGAGTACCGGGTTCCAGCACACACAGTGTTGTTGCATAAAAGGATATGATCCTGCCACTAGTTATTAACCCGGAGCTTACAAAGCCCCTTTGAACTGCCAGGCCTCTCATGGCAGTGACTTTCATAGGTCAGCCATCCTCCCCTCCTCCCTTTCCAGCCCAAAGACGTTTTACATTTAGGTGGGTCACTTAGGGCTTTGACAGCCATCAATGATTAAAATTGTTACACCCTATAATTGAGCGGGGAGTGTGAGTCCTATTCAGCAATCAGTTGCCTGAATTATTTTGTCAACTTGTCATCAGCAGTATTACTTGCAGCCAAGGGCAATCCCTGGCTGCATGTTCTTGGGCCGTTATCGGAGCCTCAAGTCCAGCACAGGGCTCTGTGCGTCTCTCTCGGGGGTCACCTGGGATGGAAGGGACAGCAGGTCCTGCCACACACCGTATGGGAGGCAACGTGTTTGCAGCACCAGCGGGCTGGGAGGGAAGCTTTGACCCAATTTCCAGCTCTGGAAATATGAAATGAGTGGGTTTTAAATAATGCCATCCTATCCCCAGCACAATGCCCCTGGACTCCAGAGGGCTAAACCAACTCCCACTGATTAAAGCATTATTCCTCCCTGGAAGTGCTGGGCAGATGGTGCAGCAGGCGTTGGCTTTCTTGCGGGGACCCACAGAGGCACACTTCTTTTGTTGGCAGTTTAACACTGTCAATGGGGCAACGTGGGAAACCCCTGGAACGGCGGGCTCGCACCATCTGATGTGAATGGTGAACCAGGCGCGCTGCCTGGCAGCCAGCACGCAGAACAACGGCCCTCCGGGCTCGCACAGCTCCCAGCTTCTCTCCCCCTCCCTCCGGCTGTTGAAAAGACAGCAAATCTTAAATTACCCCCGCCTGCTTCACCTACCCTCTGTATGCTGCTGGTGGGTAAAAGAAACAAATAGCTCCCCCTCACCCTGTTCGGGTTGATTATTAAGGCCTGAAAACTTAATGGCAGTGGTGTCTCCCAGCTCGTGCTGCAGAATTGTCTAGACTAAGGCTGTCCCTGGAATATATTTCTTGTGGAACTGGGTGCGGCGTGCACTTTCTGCACGGATTTCGGTGAGGACAGACGAATCCTGTGCTGTAGGCACTGCGGTTGCGCTTTGTTAAAAGTCTGTAACTAGTTTGCTCGGTTTGGGCTCTTTTAAAATTCAGCGATAGCTGAATTTAAAAATTCTTTTAAAATTTAGTGTGGTAGCCTGTCCCACTGAAACACGCTTGTGACCCAAATCCTTGTCACTGTCCTTCATGTCCGTGGGAGGGGTTTGTGCCTCTCCCTGAGAGCCGGCATGGACGATTGGTTGTCTGAGGCTCAGAAGCAGGGCTTTGCCTGGTTTAGGAATGAAGGATTTGAAAGAAACAAATCCCTAAAATTGCCAAACGTCTGGAGTTGGCTAAACACTGTGACACAACGATTATCTTCTTTGGGAGATGGTGTGAAATCTGGACCCGCTCTCGAGAGGCGACAGGTACACGGTGGGCAAAGAGGCTCGTGTTCTTAGTGGCCTCGTTCCTCTGAATCATCAGCTTGTTATGAAGATGCACTTTTCAAAATAACACATGAAAACAGGGAGGTGTCTGGAGTGGTGTAGGTATCCAAGAGCATAAACCTGGAAACAATTGTCTGTATCTGTACTTGCACATCAGGCAGGAGTCCTGGCCTTTTCCGAAGGCAAGAACGCTGTACCACGTTAATTGTCTCCAACTGTAGATACTCACCATCAGACCCCAAGCTATGGGGTGCAGTCTGCGCACTGTCGAGGATTTGGGACACAGAGGTAACCAGCCAACCCCAGAGCTATCATCAGTGGGCTTGCGTTCATTATAGCCCATAAATCAAACCGGCTGGAGGATTGCTAGCCTAGGAGAGCGGTGCTGGGCCATGGATCTTTCTGCTTCTGGTTTGTAGGTGGTGATTTCAGCCCAGGTGCAGACTTACTATACACACAGCTTTCACGAAAGCTGCTGCTCGTGAGGCCAGTTGGCAGCTTTCTCGGCCCATCTGACACGTAGCTTTCCGTGGAGGGGAGCCCAGTGCGTTGTGCCGGAGCAACAGGTCTGGGGGAAGGTGAACTATCAGAGGGGAGTACAGAAGAACAAAAATTCATTGCCTATGTTATGCAGATTTAAAAAGCAGCGCTCCTGTACATCTGGGACTGTGCTTATAGCTCACAACTTGGTGGTTTAAGCCTCCCTTTCCATATGATTTTGAGGGCATTTTTATTTTAGACCACTTCCTACCTTCATGTCAGCCTGTCTCACAAACGCTATTGAGGGTGTTTTTAAAGAAATAATTACGATTTTTACTTTTTCTGTGCCTTCCTTAAATGGTTTAAAATCTTTCTGACAACCCCTCTTGAGGCACCTATTTAGTGTCAAAGAGCATAACGTTCCCAAGTTTTAAAAGGGCTCTCGCATAATACTGATCGATCAATGTGCTCCTTGGGAAAATAGCTCTCCAGATGGTCTATCGGGACAGGAATTGCTGGTCATCACAATGCAGAGCCAAAAAGCGTCACTAATGTGGGCTGTTGTGAGGCACGCTTCCTTTGTGGTCCCTTTGAATGTCATAAATGGGGAAGAAAGTGTGGGAAACTCTGAGAAACTCAGGCCCACACTCTGAGGTTAATAGGGGCTTTGTCAGGAGAGTATTCCTGGGCTGTGGGATCAGCATAATAAACAACATCTTCCCTAAGGGCGGGAATGTGTTGGAGCAGGGGAGGGTCACCCCAGGGGACAGAGAGGCAGTAAGAAGCTTTGCGTTCAATTATTATAAGTGATAATAATTAATAAATTGTAAACATAACCTTTGCTGTGCTGAGACCGGTGAAACCGGAGGTCTGGCCTTTAGCTCTGCGGTAACTGGTAAATGAAAGCCCAGAGGGGCAAGTCTCTGGCTGGCAAAAACCAGAAGGGTGTGCTTGCACCAGCCGTGGATCTGACTCCCTGGAGCGAATGGAGGCTGTCTGGTGGGATTGAAGACTCGGATCTGAGAGTCTCCCGTTTGTGCAGCTCTTCTTTGGTTTCCTGCTCTCTGTCCCATTTATGCTGTCGGTTTTAACCTGCAGTGACTCTGCCAACAGACGTTCGCAACGGGGTTTACTCGGGCAGGACTGTGGTAGCTGGGGAAGATGCCCACCCGCGTAACAACAGCAGTCCTCTCCATGCCCTGTGTGACTGTTCCCAGTCCCCGTGGTGTGCAGTCAGGTTGTGGTGTGCTTTGGGGCATTTTGACTGCGTCTGAACTCCCCCAAACTTCATAGCCACAAACTGCCTCGATTAGGCTTGATTTCGAAATGCAGAGGCCTGGATGAACAGCCTGAGTTTTGCTGGGATTCAGAAGCTTGCACTAATTGACAAGGAGTTGAGTAAGGTGAAGCGGCTTTTTCAAGATCGCTAAGCAACCACAAAATCTGAAAATATCTCTTCTGAATTATTTAGGAGCTCATTAGGAAGAACAAATCTGTCCGCAGCTCCTGATGAAGGGCAGAACTGTTACCAAAACCCCACCTTGTGTTGCATGGGCGGGCAGATGAAGAGCAACCAGCTCGTGCATTCAGGGCACGGTAGTAGCCAGGCTGACCCGTGCAGCATTAATGAGGCCGAGCGATGGGTTCTTGACCCGGCTACCTGGCTTTAGGTCTGCTCCTTACGCGTAACAGAGGGTTTCGCCCCAAATCAGGCGAGGCCTGATTAGTGCCTGACTAACCAGCTGCTGGACAAGGGCGGATACGCCAGGTTTCTTTTTATAAGGAAAGCGGCATATGCCAGAAACAAAGTTTTTCCAGGGCATCTCTCCCTGGGAGAGAGTTGAAAATGTTGACCCCCAGTGTTTCGTGCTGTTACTGTATCTCAGGAGGAATGAGAGAGTTCCCTGCCAGGTGCCCAAATCGATGTGTTACTGTGGTGGGGAAATCGTTTTGTGAACTAATTGTGCAGGTTTATTTGACTTTGAGGAGAAGGGAAAACACAAGGGGAATAGTCCCACTGAGCAATGGGTGGGAACTCTTGAACGGAAAGTGAATGTTCCTGGAGAGGGCGGTGCGTTTTGGAGACTCTTGGGATTTAAGGTGCTCAAGGGTGCCTTGAGGATCCCCTTCTTGTGCTTTTCTTCCTGCTTCCCTAAATACCTTCTGAATCCCTTTTTGCTTATTCACCTCATCCATTCCCTCTTTGCGTAGCTGTGTGGGAGGACAAGCACGCCCTTTACATCAAGGGCTAACCTTGCTCACATCACCAGAGGGCAGCTGACTTAATCCTCAGGGGACAGGGATGGTGTGGCCTGCACATGGAGAATTGCAGAAGAGATTAGCGGGGCTGGAGCTGAGGCTGCGCCCGGATGCTACAGTCCCTCTCTCTGCAACTCCCGGGAAGCCCGGGCTGCTTGGCTTGGGTCACCCAGCTGGTGCAAGCCGGGGAGACAGGCTGTTGTAAATCTCTGTGCAAGAGGATATGCTAGATGGGTTTTCTAAATTGAGGTGGGGTGATAAAAAATCAAGGGAGGATCATCTAAAAGTTACTTGGCAGAGAGACTGTCTCTGCAACAGGTTGGATAGGAAAAAACCCCTCAAAAGTCGGGTGGAGTGTGGCAGTTCCTCAACTCTGAACCACTGGCCCTATTCTTGGTGTGTTCTGGACCCTTAGGTGGATCCCAGAGAAAGAGAATAAACTCTTTGGAGGAAAGAAGAGTACAGGGGATTAATTTAGGAGAGGAAATGCTTTTTCAGTCTCTTTGTTATCAAATTATGTATACTTTTAGCCACATACAGGCAGGTTTCACTTCAGTAAAGAACGCAATTCTGTTACTGCCTAACAGAATTCATGTTTAGGTAACAGAAAGTGCTAACATTAAAAGACAACAAAAACTAGTTCACCCTGTTGCAGGTAGTTCCAAAGAGGAGGGTGAGATCCCCAGGCAGAGTCAGGTGCCGAGCTCTGTGGAAGTTATTAGGAGTTTTGCATGTTGTTTCCTTCTAAGCGGACAGAAGTTGTGAGTCTGAACTCGGGTTGGTGGGCAGATTAATGGGAAGAAATAAACTGGCTGTGAAATTAGGGGTTTGCTGAAGTCTGACTAGTTTGCCGTTAAGTATCTGGGCCTGCACCTCTCAGCGTCTCGCTTCCATTCCACCTCCGTGATAATTTTTGATCACTTCTCCAAAGGTTACTTCCATGCAGGATCTGAAATCCTGTTCTGCCAAATGAATTTCACAAATAGGAACGATACTGGGATGAAGGGCTCGGGAATATGACATCTGATAGCTTCCCCACTGCACGCAACAGAGGAGGAGCATTAGCCACCGCGACCATTTCAGAGCAAAGGATTAATGGCTAAAACCGTTTTTATTGTATTGTACAGTGAAGACAGCCAAGTGAACATCACACAGGATGAATACATCACAACTTTATAAAAGCTTTTTAAGCTCTTTAGCGTGTTCAGGGAATGATTATGAAGTACTTATTGCCTCCCTTCCTCCCCCTTTTCCTTAAGGTATGTATCCCAGGTATTTCCTTTACAAAAGGCATCAATTACCCCTCCACTGAGAGTAGCACACACTGACACCAAGAGAATTTTCCCTGGAGCTATCTCTCATCATCGTGATCTGTAAGAAGGTTTACAAAGAATAGCATAGGAACTTCAGAAGAATCAGCATTTCTTGATAACATCTTTCACTCAAAAGGTAAAGACTCAATATTCTCTTTATGATACAAAATACATTCTTCAAAGCGCTCCTTCCTTAGGACTCATCTGGAGGCAATGGAGCCCCTGAACCAGTGACCCAGGGAGGTAGAAAGACTTCCACAGGCTCAACAGCCTTGCCAAGCGAAAGTGTGATGGAAACCAAGGGCGTTTGGCTCTCCAAATCACCCCAGAACTCGGTCCTCTCTGGCTAGGAGCCACCAACAAAAGCAGCAAATTTGCTGCAAGATACAGACTCGTTCCTTCACTATGAAGGGAAACCACCCAGCGACCCTCATTTCTTGTGACAGAAAAACAATAACCGCCCCCCTCCCACCTTTGGAAAGCAATGTTTCCTACTTCAAAGAGGGACTATTACAACCACAGGTCCCTCTAGTTTCTGTAGCAAAACACAAGGATAAAGCAAAGTTCAGCAGAGGGCCGCCCAGGGCCTCCAGAGGGGGGGAGCAGCAGCCGCAGTCTTCTGGGCGGGTTGCTTTCTGGCAAGCAGGCAGGGTGACAGAGGTGGGCTGCGCAGCATGGGCGAGTACATGACACCTGCACCCACCTGAGCTTTGCAGAAATGCTTGATCAGCTGTACCTGAGTTTCCTTCTTGGGTTCATAGTAGGACAGAAAATGCATGGCTTCCTTGAGGCACCGCAGGTATCCGCTGTTAAAGTCCTGCTCCAGGCTCTTGTGAAGGAATGCTAAGAAAGAAAGAAAGAAACGAATGCAGCAGGTTAAGATCATGACCAAAACATGGGACAGTGCTGTGATTCGTGCGTTAAGTTTATTTCAAAAGCCTGAGTCCGGCAGCCTTGCCCGTGCGACTGGACTTGCTGTGTTACAGCCCTTGCCTGCTTGCTGCAGGGCTGCAGGGAGGGCAGAGGCCTGTGGCAGGAGACTCGGGATTTGCAACACACGCTGTGCACTCACTTGGGTCTCGCAGCTGGCTCTGCTGCTTCAGGTAGGTCATCTCCAGGCCAGGATGTCTCTCCAGCTTGGAGTTGGGCTGGTGTCTCTGGAACTCCTTCTCCAGGAGCAGTTTCAGCTGCTCGATGCTGCTGTTAATCCGGTCGCGGAGCCTCTTTTCCACCACCACCGGCTTCCTCAGCTGTAAGGGAGACGGAGCAGGTCGTTAAGGATTTTCTGCGACCTGACTAATTTCCCCTCCCGATGCCCTGATACACGTGTTCAAAGACGTTGAGAGCTTAGCGATGCTGCCTACCTCTTCTCTGCTCAATTTCCTTTTAAAAATCTGCGGTGTCCTTTATCTCTCTCGCACCTATCTGCCTTCCCCCACACCCCTTCCTCCCTCCGTATGTCATCTTTCCCAGGTAGTATTCATTTGATTCATAGAGTGCACACCAGCCATTCCAATCCTGTCAAGAGCTCCACTTACTTTATTCTTTTCTTTCGGCAGCAGCTTCTCCTCCACGTGGATCATGAGAGTGTTACTGGGAGCCATTCTGAGCGCTCTCAGCCCTGGGCACAGGTCCCCACGTCAGGCTGCTGCGCTGAGCGTTCCGTGCCTCCGCAGCTACCGACTGCCTGTATTTATACCTCGGGGAGCCCCGGCAGCCCTGTGAGCCTGGGCGCTGGTGGTGTTTCCCACAGCCGTCCAGCCAATCCAGGCACGCAGCCGAACAATAGAGGAAGCATCTATTAGTGCATGGTACGTTGGTTGCAAATGCCCCGGAGAGAATAACCTTCTGCCCACGCTGACGGGTGGAGTGTGCAGCCATGGCTCTTCAGGGCTGCCCAGGGAGCTGGGAAAACACTGACCCTCCAGCTGGTCGCTGGGCTCAGTTGTATTCCTCAGGCCCTGCTTGTGCCAGTCGCTTTTGTGGCGTGGAGAAGGCACACTTTTGGGGGAAGGAGAAGGGGAGCACTGTTAGGGTCAAAATGAACAGCACCAAGGCCATGTCTCTGCTCTTTCCAGAGAGGGCACTTTACGCCCGTCTCCCAGGTGCCGTTTGTCAGTGCGGGTGTATTTGTGCTTGTCCGTACAGTCATTACACCTTTAATGGGTGAGCCTGGTGTGAAACGACAGGTTGGCCTGCATGATGTTTCTAAACGCTGTGGAGAACCCACACGCAGGATGGTGGGATGTTCGAAGGACAGGGTGAATAAGTAGGGAATGGGAAGCCAGTGGAAATGGTAATCCCTGTTTGTCACTTCACACACTGAGGTCTTTGAGCCCGTTGCACCAGTGTTGCACTGCCGACGTGAAGGACAGCCACACACCTCCCAGCAGAGCTGGGCCCGTGCCTACTCATCCCTGAAGCTCTTTCCTTTCCCTTTTCTACTATCTTTTATAGAGACTTTTACAAGAATGATGGGCTAAAGAGTAGCATCAGGTTCAGCCCAGAAGCCCTAGGCCTTGGGAAGTCAGAGGCAGGTCGTCAGTGGGATTCAGCAGCTGATGCCCACCTTCGGACCCCAGCGAGGGGGTCAGTTCTGCTTCTTGCCTGAGATTGCTGGTGCGCTCTGTTCTCATCTGACCGAGCAGCACCGCATTGCCCTGCTGCAGCTTGCAGCACAGGAGATGTCAGAGACCACGTAATTGCCTCCCCATGTAACCTTTAGCATGTCACCCCCACTCCATTTTCTTATCTGGAAAACAGGGATAGCGCTGCTTGCTTGTATTTGCATGAAAGGGTCAATAGATTTAAGCAAGCATTACTGCTTAAAGGCAAGAAAAAGAATGAGGTTGTGTGGATGCTTTCAGGCCGTTCTGATGTTGTCTTGTGAGAAAAATCCCTGCCTGCATACAGCCCTTGAGGCAGCAGTGTAGATAAACCAGAACCCACCGGAGAGAGGCTGTGCGGCATCCTGCCTTCTGGGGGGCTACTCTCAGAGGTGTGCTCCTCTTCTCCCAGAGCACTGCCTGTGGACGGGAGCCTGGCTGGGCATCTGGAAAGGGAAACAGTGGAGGGAGGTGTGCAGCGAGGCGAGAAAGCCAAAGACAATTTCTTACTTGGAGATCCTGAAGTGAAGCCTGAGTTTAAGGGGCAGTTGACAGGAAGGAGGGCGGTGTCGCCGAAATAGCCAGCTTCGTGGGTTTCATTGTATGGGCCTGAATGGGCTTAGCTCTTTGTGAAGGGCAGATGTTGTCCTTGGAACCCTTTATTCCCTCTGTTTGTGGGAAAGCCAGGAGACAAGACATCTCATGCTCACTTTGAAGCAAAGGACTGTGATACAAACCGAGACGCAGCCTTACCTTTTGCCAGCTATAATACGGTGTTGTCCTTTTCCCTGTATTCTTTGGCTGGCCTTCCTCCAAAAGTTGGGGTCCTGTGTTTTCCTAGGAAGGGAGCAATGGTGGCAGGCCTTGAAGCTAGGAGCTGGCAGGTAGGCATGTCCCAAGCTGGCTGAAGAGACTCTTTGCTGTCAAAAACCATCTTTTTCCCAACTCCCGAGAAGCAGCCCTGACTTTATTGCTGTATTATAACTGATAGCCAGATGGTCTTTTGGGAGTTGGATTCTTCCCCCTTAAATCATTCAGGCTCAAGCACCGTCACTAATGTCATGAGTAGTTGCAAGGCACACTTCTATTGTCCCCACAAGAAATGTTATCAACAGGGGAAAAGTATGGGAAACGCAGAGAAATTCAAACCCACGCAGCCTGGTGCTAATGACCCCTTTGTCGGGCCTGCACTTCCATGAACTCGCACGGCTTTTCCACCGCGTGAGGCGGTTCACACGCAGGGGTGGCCAGCAGGAGCTCAGA
>NW_010246135.1:12967-21612 GCF_000690775.1 Eurypyga helias
CGGCTGCAGCACTAGCTGTCCCAGGGGCTGCTGGTTTGCCTCAGCATCCCTCTGCTTGCTGCGCTGGGAAGTGGGAGTGGTGCTGCTAAACTCTTTCACAGAGCCCTCTTGGAATCGGGAGCGGAGCCCGTGTCTGTGGTGGGAGGTGGGGATGGACCTGAAGTGGCCCTTCTGCTCTCCCGGCACCATTTGGGGATAGGGCTGAATGCCCGTGAGGACAAAGCGGAGAAGGAGCATCCCTGAGTACAGTGCTCCTCTGCAGTGGAAGTGCGAGGGGTGGCCTCTTCTCGCTGTCTTGCAGAGGAGTTTCTGTTCTCCCCGTCGGTTGGCAGAGATACTTCTTCCCTGGGACACCCCTTTGTTGGCAGAGCTCTAGGAGAGTGGGGCCTTGCAGGACCTGTCCTGCGTGCAGTCTGATCCCGAGGGGCTTTTGTCCCTTCTCCGGCCAGCCCACAGTTAGCATTGCTGGAAAGGCTTAGTCACACAGGTGAAACGGAAGATTCTGAGGGCCGAGGTAGCTCTGATCTCGCTTTCACGGGTATCGTGCTCGTGGCAGCATCACTGAGGAAGACAGCAGCCATGACAACACCTGCCAGGGTCCCAAATAGACCTGTGCTGACACATCTGCCTGGAAATCATTGTCTTTGAATGCTTGGTGTAACTCTTTGGTCTCTATGTTGTGCCTCACCCATTCCTGGTTGTGTGGATTGTCCTAACATGTAAGATTCCTGGATTTTAGCACCACCAATCCCTGCAGTATTACCCACATTCCTTCACTGACCTCATACTGATGGCTGGCTCTGTGGAGGTTTCTTGGATAAGGGTTGAAAAGGCAGGGTACTGCCTATTTGAGGTGAACCTTAATGATCCGTTGACAGTTTCTGGCTTAGGAGCCACTGCTTGCTTTGGTGTCACAGGTGAAGACCCCTTCTCCCAGCCCCCCCGGACACACCTAACCCTGCCTACGTGTTCTGCTCGGGGTGTTTCAGTGATACTGCATTCTGCACCCTAAATAGTTTAAAAAATGGTTTGGCATGGGAGGCAATATACAAAGGAATTACCCTGCCAAACTTGCTGTTCGGGATTGGCTGCTCCTGCTCTCACAAGCCGAACTTAATTCTGCTGCCCGAACCAGCGAGTGGGACTGTGGTGAAATCTGCCTTTTTTTCAGGGGAAAAGGTGGTTGTTATTAGACCTATGGCATGAAATATTCCATTAAATGTCATTAGCGTGGCATTAACGTGCCTCCTTTAGACATTAGAACCCTGGCAAAATGGGGTCCTTACATTCTTCACAGGTTTAACCTTTTTTAATTAGTTTTTCCTTTAGATCCAGAATGCTTAGTGTGCTGCCATTCCCAGGTGCATCGGGAAGGAAAGTGGACTTTGGTTATTAAGAAACATATGAGACAGTTTGATCTGCATTTTCAGGGTTGTTAGAGGCAAAAGCAATTTCTGCTGCTTGTGTGGGTGACCCTGACATAGTCATGCACCAATGACATACACTTCCTACAGTGAACATTCCAAATAACTAAAAATTAAGGAGAACTTATTATTTTTCTGCCCAGCTGAAATTCCCACAAGTCACCTCTCAGCATATTCTGGAGTGCACAAGAGGGATTTATTATTTCCTGGTATATTGACTCTGAAAGGTCTGGGGATTACAGCTGCTTTGCACATGAATAGCTGGAGTGTGTTGTACAAAAGGCATGGTCTGTGGGATAATGGGGTTGGATGTGGGAAAGCGCTGACCCTGGGGGAGAGCAGGCTGGTGCCTGATGGCAGGAATCAATTATGTCTCAAAGGAACACATTGCCCTGGGAGCAGGCTTTGCGGGAGCCACCATGTTATGTGTTTACCACCCTCCTCCTTGAAAACCCCGTGCAAAACCACCACACAATGTGTCCTGCCCTTCTGCTTTTACCGAGGGACTCCCACACCTTGCTCGCTAGTCACTCCATTCCCTTCGAGTTGGGAACGATCTGGGTGGCGTAACTGCTCCCCATCTCGGTGCCGGGGCTGAGACCCAGCAGTTCGCTCTCACCTGCTGCCAGGCGGTTGTGAGCTTTGCTCTCAAGCACCTGGAGTACACGTTCCCCAAAAATCCTCCGGACCACGCAGACCTCATCAGTCAGGCACCTACATCGGTGCGTTTGGACTTTGCTTGGACTGATGTTAATTTTCTCTCTTTATAAAATCACGAGGCTTGCACATGAAGTCCTACTGAAGGCCATAAGTACTACAAGTCCCATCACAAGACTTACCGAACAGTGCTACTGGGTGTTTTGGCAAGGAGAAGGTATCCTGGGGAGAGGGTATTTCAGAGGGGCAGGCTGAGAATTGGGAGTGTGGTTTGTGAAGTCTGGCCCCAACAAGCGCTTGCTGTCACTGACGGGATGGGAATGGTGTGTTTGTGCCGGATAGGGGGGGCAGCCGCCTCTCCCCTGGCAAGAGCAGAATTAATCCTGTGTGCAAGTGTCAGCTCTGTGATCACCCAGGTCTAGCGAAGGCAGCGGTGGAGGGGGGAGATAACAGCCACGGACGCTGTCGGGTGTCAGGTTCAGGGGACTCTAGTGCCATAAACAGCGTGGAGAGGGTTGAGGACAGGACCAGGACCCCCAGCACATCAGTGTAGCTGGTACCACAAACGGTGCCCTACAGTCACCTGCAGCTCTAGGCACGGGGAATCTGGCATGAAGTCCCCAGGGGCGGCCGTCAGGAGACCCTGCGGACGCGTTTTGCACACAAGCACAGCACACCGAGGCTGCAGGTGACGTTACCTGAAGCAGCACGGCTCCTTTCTCATTCCTGAGTCACTGGGTTTATCCAGGCCAAGCGTCTGGGCCCTGAAATTCCCTTATAAACTCAGGGAGTTCATGTAATTGAGGGCACGCTGCATCCTCTCCTCCAAGGAGCTCCGAGCCCAGGATAATGGGAACTGCTGGGAGGCAGGTGATGAGAGCGAGATGGTGCCGACAGTCAGATCCGCACAGGGACTGAGGAGAGATGCAGCTTCAGACTGGGGTTTTGGTAGCTCTTCAGGAGCAGGAAGAAACAAATGGCAACTTGGTTTACTTTCTGGAGATATCACGTTGATTTCTGTTGAAGAAATCATTTCCTGGTCAAGGATTTGAGCGCATCTCCCTTTTCAGCCATTTCAGGGGCTTAAACTAGTTGTACTAAATAACATTTTCAAACCCGGCTACTCAGTTTGCGTACAAAGGGGAACTTTCACCTCTGCTTATCTAGGTGGAGTGTGGTCCAGGCCGGTAATCCAGATTCTCCCACAAGCTGGGGAGTTGGCTCCTTTTCAGAGATGCCAACGCTAGTTAAAACAAAAGCGGTGCTGAGCATCTTTGCAAACCAGATGCCTCGAACAGCCGCTTGGCATAGAAGCCCTGCAACCAGTCGGCTATTTGAAATACTGAAATTTCGGGTTTCTCCTCTCTGCCTCCTTCTCCCTCCTTTGTAAAACATTGCTAATAATACATCCTTATCTCACAGAGGAGGTTGCCAAGGATTCATTAGCCGGTATTTGTAAAGCACTTTGGAAATGCAAAGCCAGCGCATTATTCCTAGTCTTCTGGATGCTTTCCATGTTATTAAAATCAGGATTTCAGAAAGGCTTATCGGGGATCAAAACAGCATCCCAAACTTGAAAGGAAGCACGACTGTTAAACCATCAACTGCCGCCTCCCCCTCCAGCCAGATGTTAAGCCCTAAAGAACTGAAGTGGCACAAGGAATTACTTTCCCAAGTTCCCCCAGCTGGGCTGACAGGCCTTGATCAATGGTTTTCTGCGGGGTGAGTGCTATGCAGATGGTCTACCCAGAGCAAGGTTTCTGTGGAGTACAAAGGGAAGTCAAACACCATTTCTAATTCAGCTTGTAGCATGGCACACTTCCTTTATCCTCCGCCTGAATGCGGTGAATAGGAGAGCAGTGTGGGAAACTGGAAGGAACTCCAAACTCACACAGGCTGCGGGGCTGTAAGACTCCTGTCCTCAAGCCACATCTGCCTGTGACAGACAGGGGGGGAAAAGGAGTGACAGAACGAAAAATCAGATTATAAAAACTTCACGAAGGGAAGATCAGCCCCGAGTAAAAGGAAAAAAAAGGGAAGGAAGCTAGGCAGACAAACAGAAATCGTGCCAGGCTCAAACAGGGAGCTGCCAAGCAGCAGAGCGAGGAAGGGCAAGGAAAGGAGCTGCAGGAGCAGAGTCTTGCTCGCCCACCAGTAAGGCCCAAGAAAACTGTCCCACTGACAGCGGCAGACATGGTTTTGGCCCACACTAAGACTTCTGAGCCACGTATTCTGTTAGCCTAATTCCTCAGATTTGTTTAATTTGTCCTGGGAAACACAGACCCTCGATACTAGTCAAGCTGCTCGTAAGCTTATGCAAACAGATGCAGAAGCTCCTCCAATCCTTAATTGCCCTGGCACGTTGATCTGAACTGCTGCTTGCTGTAATTTCAGTACAGGGCCGACCTCCCGCCAGCCTGCAGATCTCTGCTGTAGGTGCAGCGTTACCCCGATCACCTTTGCCCGGAGGAGTGATGTGGGTTTGTGCTAGGACTGTCCGCAGAGTCACTGAGAGGTGCCAGGAGACTCTGCTCCAGGTGTCACCCGGCTGCCCGTACCCCAGCTCACTCTGCCCCGCTCTCTTGCTGCTGTTACCAAAGAGACAAGGATGAAAAAACCCTCCTATGGGCCGTGAGGACGTGGCACTCTATGTCCCATGTAGAGCTATAGGGGCTGGGCTTTTAGGTCAGATTTTATACCTGTAATGCCATGGAGAGGCCTTTCTCTTCGTTAATGCTTCTCAACTATTCTGTGTGGCTGGGATGAAAGAAATGGGAAACAATACAGATACTGCCACTGGGATTTGGCAGGTGAAAATTCAGGCTGAAATGCTGCCGATTGGGATTTGGATGCATTCCACCGTAGGGGTCGAGGTGATCTGTATTTACACCGGTTTGGCAGGGCTCAGGAAATAGCTCTGGAGGGACAAAGGCTGCAGGCCACACGAGCAGCCCGTCTTTCATGGAGCCCGAAGTTTCTACGGCCTTCAGTGCGGATCCGAGTAGGGCCCTACGGGTTGACCCCGTTTAGTTGTTACTTCAGGAAGGTCCGTAGGACTCGGCACTAACTGAGCCTCCAACATTTTGCCGTCTGTCCTGTTCCCCACTCGGAAGCTGCTCCCAAGCGTTTCGGCTTTCTGGATGACTGACGAACATAAGGCCACGGAAGTCTGTGTACCTCGGAGTTTCCCACACCGTTCCTTCCCGATATTCATTCCTGTCACAAAGGAAGTGTGCCTGACTACAAACCACATTAGCAACGGTGCTTGCCTCGGCATTGTGTTCAGTGGGAAGCCCTGCTCCCAAAAGGCCATCTGGGCAGCACGTCTCAGGGGAGCAGCAGTGGGAGCAGCGAGCATCTCTTGGGAAAGCAGCAGCATCTTTAAGTCCCCCTAAAGAGCTAACATCTGGCAGAGATCCTGAGGGAACGCCCTTGCTAATGCCGTATTTCAAACATGTTATCCAGACCCAGTATCTTGGCCTCCTAACAAGTTTTCTGTGCAATACTGTCTATGTTTGGAACCACAGCAGAAGATGTGGAATTCAGAATTCGTTATCCTTAGTGCAAAGGCCACCGACTCTGCTAATTTCATCACAGGGAGTAATTTGTGTATCGCTTGTCTTTAAGATTTCCAATCAAAGCAGGAGCAGAGCATCTTTTTTGGGTAATTGAGCGTCTAATTTGAGTAACTCTTCCAAAAAGGTCAGTTATTGGCTGTTTTTCCCCTCACAGACCGTGACACCAGAAAGTAAAAAGCTATTTTAAATACATGTTTTTATTTCAGGTGCCTTAAAATTAATGTGTGACGCAGAGTAAGGAAGTAGGAACCTCGGTGGATTTACCATCTGGGGGAGATTTTGGTACATCCAAGAAGTAGGCATCCAGTACAATTAATTCTTTCAAGAAGGTGTATGGAAGTGACTTCCGTGAAGCAAGAAAAGAGATAGAGGTGTCATAGAATCACAGAATGGTTTGGGTGGGAAGGGTCCTTAAAGATCATCCAGCCCCACCCCCTGCCATGGGCAGGGACACCTTCCACTAGACCAGGTTGCTCCAAGCCTCATCCAGCCTGGCCTTGGACATTTCCAGGGATAGGGCATCCACAGCTGCTCTGGGAAGCTCTTTCATTCTCTTTTCACTTGAGCTAAATGTTGTCAGAGTGAATTAAGCAAAATTTCTACCAGGACGAAGGAGAGTGACATGGTTCATGCCAGCGTGACTCTTCCTGTGGGCTTAGCTTTGTAATCCCCTGTGTGCTGAGTGGAGAAACAAGAGGTTTGTGTGTAAAATCCTGCTGTAGAGATCCCAGGTGGAATCAGCCCTGTCAGAGATGCGGGTGGAAATGCATTCGGCCTGACGTGGGTCGACTGAGGGGCCGCAGCCCACTGCCCCGGGCGGGCAGGAACAGCCCCTCTGGGCTCTCACCTCTCCCCCTCACATCTTCAGAACCACTGGGCACATCCAGTGTGTCTCTGATCCCAGAAACAACCAGAGCCCACCAGCGTGACAGGAGAAAGCCAAAGGCAGACCAAGTCCCTGAAGTCACACACCCGCTCTACTACAGTTTTATCATGGCAAGTTAATTTGTCCTCCCCCAAAATGAAAGTCCTATGATGCAGGGATGCAGTAGTGCACCGATTCCCGAGAAGCGGGCTTCGTTTCTTGTTGTGTGCTGTGGATAACGGCAGGGGAGGCATCTGACACTCCAAACAGCTTTGTCGGACTAAAGCTGCCCTGCCCGTTGATGTGACTTGTGCAGGAAGGGGAAATCATTGCCCTTCTTACCGCTGCTTGTCAGTGAGTTCGTCTGGAAAACAGAAACTGTCTCTAGGAAATAGGCCCACGGCCCCGGCTGATCATGGGATTGGCACATTTCTTCTTCATGCACTCGCTTAACGAGCTCACGAAACGCGTAACTACTCCGGAGTTTCTGTTTCAGAGCATCTCCCCTAGAGGGATGCAGGGAGCGCAAGATGGGTTTCAGAGGTGGCGTTACACGGGCTCAAGGATAATCCACAAGCTTTGAGGAGAACATGTGAAACGGTGCCACAAAAGCTTTCCCACAACTTGACATAAAGGACTCGGAGCTCAACAGCTGCTGCTCCGTAGGAAAAGAAGGGAGCCTATTCAGGAGCAGCACAATGGGGTGGAAGGGCAGGTCCTGGAAGAGGGCGTTTAAGCCTTACCTGCTCCTGCGAATAATGAGGTGCAGAGGGAGAACTGTGTCCGTGTGTGTGTGTATGCACATTAACAGACGTGTGGCCGCACACGTATGTGTTAAAATACATATGAACGCAGGTGCACGTGAATGGAAAGACAAACAGTATTCACTTCCGACATTGATCCCCGGGCATGAGCCCTGACGTTACGGAGTGAGTCTCACAGAGGGCAATACCGCTGCTCACCGAGAAGCGCGCTGAACGCCTTAGGAGATCTGGAGTCCATCTGGGACCAGAGCACGTGGTTCCAGGCGTGTGGTTAATGCCGCCGGCCCACGTTGCCCTTCTGCCGGCATAGCAGGGCGGCACTGCTGCCAGCTGCGGGAGCTGGGAGCGCCCAAGGCCAGGCTGGATGAGGCTTGGAGCAACCTGGGCTGTGGAAGGTGTCCCTGCCCGTGGCAGGGGGTGTGACTCGGGGGGCTCTAAGGTCCCTCCCCACCCAAACCATTCCTTGAGTCTACAGTTCTGTGAAAACTGGTGTCACAGTCACCCGAAGGAGAACGCCTGGCTCGGGCTTACCGAGCAAACAAGGTGAGTGGATTTAAAGCAATTCCACTCTCCAAAAGCCAGAAGCTGCCCGTGTGTGCGCGTGCCTTCGCGGACGCCCAAGCGCGTGCCCCCCTGCGCCCCCAGAGAGGGACGCAGCCCCACGCGTTTCCCGCCACGGGCAGCCCACCTCCTCCTTCCTCCACCCCTGTGAAGCCACGGCTGCGCCTGGAATGCTATTGATCCGCAGCATTAGTCAGCAGCCTTTTCCCATTGAAGGCCAGCTCTTTCCCAGCTTCTGACACGTAATTCCGACCCCAGCCTTTCACGTACCACACACTCCCCACCTGCTCCTCGGGGGGAAGGTCATTATCCCCCCGCTATTCACCCGCAGTGGAGCATGCAAGAATAGATGCTTCTCCCATTGTGCTGCCGGTCTGCCTGATTGGCTGCCGAGTGTGGGAAACTCCACCGAGCCCCAGACCCACAGCCTCTCCGGGAGGTTGCGGAGTATAAATATTGGGCAGAGACGCCTTCCAGCAACACGTTTCTCCTGGACTTCCACCCTGAGACCTTCCTCCCTTTTCCCAGGACAGATGGCTCCCAGCACTGTTTTCATGGAGCCCGACCACCTGCTGACACCAAAGGAGAAAAACAAAGTAAGTCCAGGCACAGCCAGGCAGCTGTGGTCCATGCTCCCGGCTGCCCCGCAGCAGTTTGCTCCAGCTGGGAAACAGGTCCATGTTGTCCAGGAACAGTGACGGGCCACAAGCAGCCCCGTGAAATGCCAGAGAGAAGATCCTTCTAATAACAGGTCTCTTTTTCCTTTGCTTTTTACAGCTGAGGAAGCCGGTGGTGG
>NW_010246136.1:0-246 GCF_000690775.1 Eurypyga helias
CCCCGCTCCGGGGTGGGCGGGGCTTCGGGCGGAGCGGAGTGCGGTAACCTCGACCAAAGGATTAAATTCCGCGGCTTGACCCAGTTTTTCAGCAGTTAAAGGCTTTGGCGCACCGCTGTAACTGAACAGGCACCATCCGCCAGCTGTGGACCGAGTCTCCGAATAGATTTCACCAGAAGTTTCCCCCTCAAACTGCTCCGAAGTAGTAAAAAATAACGTGAAACCCACAGTACGCTCCCTCCCCAC
>NW_010246136.1:396-12084 GCF_000690775.1 Eurypyga helias
CGGGAGGCCCGGATCGACCAGCTGCCGACCCCCCGCAACAGGGAGAGCAGCCCCCATCCTCCCCCAAAACACAGCCCATCCTCGGCACTCAGCACCCGTATCATGACCGAGGACAGCAGAGAACTTTCCGTATTTTTTTTTTTTTTTCCCTTTTCACTTATGACAGTACAATAAAATAACTAAAAAAAAACCCAAAACAACCCAGCCCCAAGTTCCACGGTGTCAATCGAGCGCTCCACTCCAAACCACGAGCAACCGGTGAAAGACAGAACTGGCTTCACTCTGGGTTTACAGCGATGTTACCCGCCAGGAGGACTTGGGGTCAGAGGATGCTGCCGCAAGCAGCGTCTTTACGCTTTCCCTGCAGAACGCGCCGTCCCATGGCTCCCTGCACGCCGCCTTCAGTTTGTCTCACACCAGCCCGGGGGAGGCGGGGGAGAGAAAGCCCGCAATTCGATTGCCATTTGCATAAAAGACAAACTTTGTGGTAAGACATTTTGCCTGGATGGCAAATCCGAGGAGCGTAAACGCAGCCAGAGCACGGCAGCACCCGGAGGAAGACGATGGGGTGAGTGCAACTAAGGCAGAAGGGAGTCGCTTCTCTTTTGACACGATGAGGGCCGATGGCTGGGGTGAGGACGTGATTCAGTAGCCACACAGGTATCACAGTACACCCAGACTACAGAGTCGGTGAGAATACAGCTTAAGCTTGATCGAGATCTACATTTACCTTTACAGAGTCCAAAGAACATTGAAAAACCTCTTCTTCCTCCCCCTTCCTCCCACAGCTGTAGTCTGCTGCACTTTTCGAAAGCACAGAAGTTTGCTTTTACTGAACTTTAAAGGCTATTATGAAAAAAATCAAAACCAACTATAAAAGTCAATCCACTCTAGGTGGTCTTAGAGAACTGTAAATACAACCACCCATTTTCCACAATGAACCAACTCATTTTTATAGCTGGAAGCTGAAAGATTTTATACTGCAAAAGCCTGTCTTCGTACCCTTCTGTCCTAAAAACCAGGCACACTGCTACCAAGAGTTACCACAGTAGAGTAGCTTCAGCTCAGGATGCCCACCCGTCTCTGACTCCAGATGTGCTGGGGGCAGAGGTTCATCATCACTCTCGCTCTCTCCGAGCGCCAGATTATCAAAAGAATCCTACTACGGGACATCATCAAGTTAACCCACTGGGCTTTGAGACAGGTTGAGGGTGTTCTCGCCCAAGCACATCTCAAGGAACAGTGGTTTCTGGGAAGGAGTGCTGGGAAGAGGCTGAAGTCAACAGCCTTTTCCACAGACTGAAAGATCCAAAAGAGGTTATCTGCCTACGGCCTTGGTGTTCTCACCCAAGAGAGAAAAATATGATGGAGCAGCAGAAACACAGTCCCAGCTGTGACCACAGCAAGCCAAACGCACTAGAAGGACCTACATTTGACAGGTGAGGATCCTTTCCATCACAGGAAAGGGGATAATTTTGCATCCCCTGAATTAGGCAAGTGTTGCTTGCCGGCGGTTTAAGAGCCCGCTGAATCTGGTCCAGAAGCAGCAGCAAGCATTTCACAAAAATGTCTACAACCAACTCTTCCTCCTCCTAACCTTAAAGTGCTGGGAAAACGCAGCATGGCCAGACCAGTAGCCTAAGAAAAAATAGCCACAATCCTACCAAATATACCATTTCCTAACTTATGATAGGCAAGCTTCTTAGGAGTTTAGACTTTAAAATCCTCCACAGATGCTGAGAAGGAGGTTACATATAAAAAAAAATACAACCTTGAAGAAACTGTTTAACCGTAAAAAAATACAGCAACTCCCATCTTGGCATGGTCAAAAAAGGCATTTTTAGACTAAAAGCGACTCCATCTGACACGGTGCTATCAGTCCGTTTGTCCAACGGCACGTTTCACTAAAGAAATGCCTCTCCAATTACAAACATCAAAGATAACACATCAATAATACTACTTTAGGTTATTATTTAAGGTTCAGAACCTATTAAGAGTATTTTTCTTTCACACACGTTTTTAATCTTGCTAGGATAAATACTCGCTACCTAGGGGCCATTTCTAAACATCCTCAGTCTGACTCATTTCAGATGAAAGAGCTTTTTTCCCCCTCAGGCACAGGCTGCTCCTTACCAGCCACTGTGTATGTGACTGACCTACCCACCAGAAGCACCAGTGAAAAAGCAGCTCCCAGTAAGGGTACTTTAGCTACGGGCTCTGACCAACGGCCGCAGAGGTGGCAGTTACGATCTCCAGCAAAAGCTGATTTCTCACCTAACAGAGAAGGTTAAGCACAGCACGCATCCGACTGCGAGCATCGGCCACCACCCTCACTCACACGGCGTCGCTAAAATGAAGTTGTGCTATACAGAAAAACCATGTCATAGAAATTCGCTGTTTGCCTGAACAGACTAGAAATAATCACTGCAAGTTTCCAGGAAATACAGCATCGTGAAATCAGGGAAAAAGTATAAAAAAAAAAAAATCCCTTTCAAAACAGCTCCTTAGTTGCACCTTGCTTGAACTGAACCCAGCGTGAGCGACCTCATTTCCCACCATAACTCCAGACAGAACACAAACAGTAAAAATAAGAATAATCTATAAAAACCACAGTACATCAGGAATCTGTAAAAAAACATACGTCTGTATCAAGGAGCCTAGTTACAACTTAAAGCACCACTCAGAATTAAGTACCATACGTGTTACAGTACATGCCATTTATTATGACAATTTAAGGCTAAAATAGGTATGACTCCCTTACAGTCAAGCTTTCTTATATTTATAAATGCATACAAACATTAAGTAGATACAAATGTGTAGGGTTTTTTTTTATTGCTCTGAACTGTCTACGAAAACGTTCAACATTCCCAGATGTCGTCTCAGTTTGCCTTTTTCAATCAAGCTGAAGTACTACAATTGCAACAGACAGCACCTGTACGACTACAGCCCTTCTCTCCTTTGAGCTGCAAATCAATTCAAATAGATATCAGACAAAACTGCCCATCACTGCAAACTTTGTAACTTGGTTAACTAAACATTCCTCCATAAGATACATAATAGTTCACCACAAAAGATTATTTCTGCAATTCTTCAGGAAGGATTTTCTTTTCAAAATAAAAGGTCTGACCAAGCGGCAAACAAGACAACCAGCAAGAAATGATTGACTAGTACCAGTCTAATAGACTGGGCTTTAAAAACAAAACAAAAGCTGAATACGTGCTCCAAAACAAAGAGCAAACATTTCCTCCTGCTCATAGAGCAATTATGTTTCCTAATTACGTAGGGCAATGCCTCATTCTGCCAGTGCCAAATTCTTTGTCTGTAGCTTGTCCATTTCTTGACCAATATTTCCTTCAGTTGTGTCACACTGGGCAAGAAGAACCTGAGAATAAAAACCAAACAAATGTTATTGGGGATGCAATTTCAGCGTCGGTAGGTGCTTCTTAAAAACAGAAATGGCAGATTCCGACATGAATTTGAAGAAGCCAACTCAACAACCACCTTCCAGTTCAGTTTTGATAACAGCTTATTCACAATTTCGTTTACCCAGAATCCCAACAGAAACGTGGCATTTTGAGAAGGCAACAGTGTGGCCGCCCATCCTCACCAGACCTGCCGCTGAGGCACTCCGGGTTGATCCAAAGTTCATAAACAACAATAAGGATCACAGAGATTCAGACAAGTCGGCGCTCCAGTTTGGAACACGTCTTTTAAACTCCTTTCTAAAACCTGCGACAAACCTGCTCCGTCAAATCTAAACCAAGGCCCCTGCTACTTCTCAGGACAACAGGGCAACATGAACCCTCATCTTTATCGATAAGTAGCTGTTGTGCCTCAAAAGGCAGAAGGCTCCTTTCCAAAAAGGGCAGTCAGCACCACCTTAAGCTTTCTTAGAACCTGCCCAGGAGTCGTTACAAGCAGAGCAACCCACACACTGCACTCAAGAGCCAGCAACCACTGGTCACTTTGCTTGTGCTGTACATAGCACAACACGCCAATAAATTCTTTTAGGCCAATTCCAATGTACGTGAGTACAGTGCAGTTTCTGAGCAGACTCTCCAACTATCTATGCACACCCTGCACTCAGTTTTGCTATGTCCGCACGACACTAACAGTCAAACCAGATATCTGGAATTGGACCAGGTTGCCCAGAGAAGCTGTGGATGCCCCATCCTTGGAAGTGTGCAAGGCCAGGCTGGATGAGGCTTTGAGCAACCTGGTCTAGTGGAAGGTGTCCCTGCCCATGGCAGGGGGTTTGGAACTAGATGGTCTTTAAGGTCCCTTCCCACCCAAACCATTCTGTGGTTCTACAATTTAATGTTATTTACATTAAAATGACATTAAGAAACTTCCTTTCCTCTAGAGCAGCAAACTGTTGTGCCAGAAGAATGCTTCTCAACCATCACACTGGTTTGAATCATCATCAATCCCTTGAACCAGCATCGACTCACTTCCATAAGGACTTGAGGGATGAAAAAGTCAAGGTGGTAAAACCTGCAGTTGCTGGCTGCAAGTGTTTTGTATCTGTCTCTCCATTCTGGAAGACAGGTGATTGCCAGCAACAGAAGGCAGTTAATAGCCCCCCCTTTGCTTTCATGAACACTTGAGGGTAATAAGCATAACCTGCCACTGTTTTCTTGCTCTGGAAAAACAAGTTGCTGTTGACTGCTCTGGTCTGAAACTCCTTAGATTCTTCTGCAGTCCTCACAGGGTTCATAACCTGCAGTCGCAGAACACTCTGCCTATAAAAAAAGCACATCCATAATTCTGATCTCTGCTCCACAGAGTCTGCTTTATGCTCTACCAGCGCGTATTTCCGCAGTAACTGCGCCCAAGAGCGGAGCCCTAGCAGCTTGCCATGGGGGTTACAGCCCTACCCCCATGGCAGAGTTTTGCTGCGTTGGTTAGGCACATGGAATCAAGAGCCCCACGTAACGTAGCTATGCCACAGCCATCTCCGCTTCAATGTGCATCATCTGAACTTACCTCTGTGATAGAGTACAAAGAGCTTCATCCCTAAAGCTGTAACAAAAACCCATTTCTACTAGGAAGTACTTCTCAGTAAGGCTTCCTCTAAAACAGATGGCTATTGGAAAATCTGGGAAACGTTTATAGAAAGTATTTACCAAGGTTACAGTGAAAGACAAAACCTTTCAACTCCATGAAGGAACGCAAGGTACTTTCACCAACAATTTTCAGGAGTCTAACCTGTGACTGACGCCAGCGTAATACAAATAAAAGCAGCAACAGGAGGTGCATTACCACTGAGTTACAGAAGTTTGGCTTTTTGGGGGAGGAGGGAGGAAGGACGAATTCCAGTATCTAGTAACAAACCTTCAGTTCAAGGTCCCTAAGGAAACAATGCCTGGGAATTTGTAAGCATCACACAATGAATGGCAAAGCAATTAACACACCGACCCCCAGCACAGATGCTCTTCTGTACAGGTTTTACCTCAGAGGCTCTCCACAGAAAGCTGGTACATTGCAATAGGAACTAGATTTTCCAGAGAACACCCCTAACAGGGGCCAGCAGGAGTCAGGATTGACTGCATCTTTGTGCCCAGACCTCATTCATTACTCCAGCCCACCAACACAGGGGAAAAGGAGGAACCATTTCCTTTTCTTTACAAGTTACCCTAATTGCTTTACATCACGAGGCGGCCATAAGGCCAACCACTAACGTAAATTACAAATATCATCTGAAAACAGCATGAAAACCTGTGTTTTTGTGTGCTGTTTTATAAAGCTATTAAATACCTCTTAAAGGAAGATCATAACAAATACCAGTGTAGGAACAAACACTGGAAAAAAAATCTAAGGCCTATCCAGCTCTCATTTTCACAAATTCTTGGAACACGAGTACTCAGCATTAATGAAAAACAAACAAAAAAAATACTCACCTGAACCCTTTTCACCAACCCCTTCTTTTTCAGTTTGCAATCACTGAAATTCTCTGGCAGATTCTGCAGTAAAATAAACAAGTTGATGCAGCTTAATGTCAAAATCCACGCACTAATCTTACAGCAAAAACTGAATGGACCAAAGAATCCTCTTAACGGGCATCCTGGAAATGCCATGCCTGCCCAGTAAGGATGCTTGCCCAAGGAAGAACTTAGAAGAAAAAGTCATAAACGCAGTAAGTCTGGGATACAGCACACAGTACAAAGAACTGAGCTAGCAAATTCACCACGTGTCTTTAGGTAACACAGAGCAGGAACTGCATACATGGCTTTTGTCTGCTGTGGCATATTGAACTGTTCTGCTGAGCTCTAGCCCCAGCTTTTTTCAGAGACTGTAAGATTAATTACTTTCTTACGAATACATTAACTCAATTACTCGCCATCATTAGAACTTATAATCAGTAACGCAGGCATTGCCAGACTGTTCAAGCTGCACATCCGATCTTCTCTGCAATCTACTCACGGGAGGTAACAGATGTCAAGCGTTACGTGCTGCCAGCTTTAAATTTAATTCAAACTGCATCATTTTCTATACTCCTACCACCCGATCTATCCATGCACATCATCTTCACAAATGTTCTATGCTTTGTCCTTTTGGAGCAGTGTGGAATTGGTGTACTGGTGGGGCACGGTGCTCAGGTTTATTATGCTTTTTTGGTTTGGGTTTTTTAACAGGTAAAACAGATTATTATCATCGTATAAAGTTTATGCGAACATCCTTGATGCTCTCACTGTTGAAACCATATAAAACTCTTGGAGTTCCTCACTGGCACACCTTTTATTTTCCCCCCTAACTCCGTATCAAGAACAGAGGGTTCCCTATACTGCCCTGTTTCATTTCAGCTAAAATGCAAGTCCCACTGAAAGGTTTAGATACATAAGCTTTGATAACAATAATAAAAAAAAAAGTTCTCTTCTTTTAGTGTTCAGCCAAACATGCACGATCTTTAATACAGCATCACTGGGATCCCAGGAAGTTCAGGGATCACACTGCTCCAGAATTTCTGCAGTAATTAGCACACTCTAAGTGATACCAGACAAAGAAATAATCATCACCTGGCTTAGCACAAATTCCCAGCACTGTGGATGAGGAGAAAATGGGCACGCAACAGCGTGGGCTGGGGGAGATTCTTATATTTTACTTCTACATAAACTTCTGGTTTAAACCCCTCTCACTCTTTCTATGCTCAGCTGGAAGAAGGAATGCACAATGCTGCTTTTTGTCTCCTATAGGAATATGAAAGTTCAAAGTGGGAGTAACTACTACTACACCAACCTCTTCCCAGGGTCAAGTTTTCTCATGCATTTTGTCAGTTTGCTTTTGGAAGATGGGTAAGAGAAAGAATCTTTTGTTCCTGTAGTTTCAGCTTCCATTTCTGTTGCTCCAGTATCAGTTTTCCCAAACAGCAGCACTGTTAAGCTGGATAAAACTCCTATCAATTTTTAACACTTCTGGATCACAAAAGGTGTCTCCCTTGCACAGAGCTTTTATGTCGGACTGCACTTCCTGAAGCAGAAGCAGGAACTGGACATACTTGTTTCAGGTGGAAAAATGACCATCACTATTCAGAAGCAAAATAGAGTACAGGGATTAGAAAGACACCCTTCCAAACACAACCTAGTTCAGTGTTACCTTACAAACAGGGACAGAAATACCTAAAATCTGAAAGTTATCTTGTTGGTTTTTTTTTTTGTTTGTTTGTTTTAAATTTATGTTAACCCTCCTAATACCAAAACCACTCCTCAGCTTCTCTTAAGATGTATTCCATCACCTATCTATCCTTTCCAGCTCCTCTAATTTGCGAGAAAGAAAAGTAGCTTTGAAAGTAAGCTGCCAGCTTAACTGCAGGAATCGGTCACATACAATGTAAATCCTCCTCTAGGAGCCTGTTCTACGCTGGTCACTTTCTTCATTTATGTAATTTCACCTCATCCTTGGATTTACAGCACAGGATAGGTTCAAAGCTGTCAGTGCATTTTCAACAACTGCCTGCCTAAAATGAAACCTCCTTATTCTCAAGCGGCACATGTCTGTTTTCCAGCCCATGGCAGGGGGGTTAGAACTGGTTCATCTTTAAGGTCACTTCCAACCCAAACCATTCTGTGATTCTGTTCAGTTGTTCATTTGGAAGCTACTTTGCTCTTTACAAAGCGTATTTCGCAGTACTGTGTACTGCAATAAGACCTTGCTCACCCTAACGTGTCTCCTCCCAATAGGCAGGACACAGAAATCATTGAATTACATGGTTTCCTATCAGAAACCGAGTGCTCCAAAGACATTACAAAACAACTGAGAACTTAGTTGAGAGCTGTGGGTGAATTCTGTTCAAACACCAGTTCTAGTTCACAAATAAAAAAGGCAGCCTTCAGAGTATTTACAGTTGTCACAGGGAAAACAGAGAGTTTCAAATATTATAAAGTTCCATGAAGCATTCTAAGGGATCTTAGAATCCTTACTTTACTTCTACATAAACTTCTGGTTTAAAACCCCTCTCACTCTTTCTATGCTCAGCTGGAAGAAGGAATGCACAATGCTGCTTTTTGTCTCCTATAGGAATATGAAAGTTCAAAGTGGGAGTAACTACTACTACACCAACCTCTTCCCAGGGTCAGGTTACAGGGACATGGACTCTGTAGCCACTTGAGAAAACATTCCTATTTTTCCCTTGGTCTTCAACCACACTTTTTTAAATGAGCAAAGAAACATTTAACATAAAAAGGGTATTGGATGCTATTTTAACACCATATTGTAATAGCCTGAAAGAAAAAAGACTGGTTAGGCCTAATACATGTCTGATTCTCCCCAGAAAATGAAGATGTTATCTCGCTGTCAATTCTTCTATGCCTTAAAAGTTTTCCATGACTTGGGATTTCTCAACGATCAAATTAAAAATGAAAGGATGCACTAGCTCAGTTACACTGCTCATTTCCCTTTGCCGAGTACTTGTTTCAGACTGTACTTTCTGAAAGAGATTCTGGCCCACACGAGTATTCCTACAAATCTGAAACAGCGAGTTAACAAGCAGTTTCCTGTCACCAGAATAGGCCTAAGTTAACTTTCAGTAGCTGACGGGTAAGTCCAGCTGGGCTTACCACACAAAATCTCTTTCTAAAACAGATATTGGTAACTGGAGGAAACTTTGAAATCTGAGAGTAGAGAAGACATTCCAACTGTTTCTGACAACCTTTTTCAAAATCATTATTTCTAATTACATCTGTGTGTACAAACACAGATGTATGTTTGCACATGCTCATAGCTCTATGTTTGGTTTTTTGTGATTGGGGTTTTTATTAAACCACACCTTGCCATCCCCCTGGCAGAGACATGTAATTGGAAGGCCTAAAAGTACTAACTTATCAAGCTGCTTAAAAGGTGTTTTGCAATCAAATTAGTAGAGTTTACAAATCTTAACAGCAAATTAAATCTCGCAGTGTCTCTGTTTTACCTTAGTCAGCTTACGTCTCCTCTCCAGGAATACGTTGTCCAACTATTCAAGGTTTAACAGGAGAAGCTGGCAATAAACCTTAAGTCACAATAACATTTCAATATTAATTAATTCAAATTTAATTAAAGAAGGAAAGGCTTACGTCTAGGCAGTGCTTATGCAAAACTCTTGCCAAATCTACGTTTTGCGGCAAGCGTCGCTTGCAGAGCAGTAGTTGGGATTAGTATATGGCTTTCTAGTGCACAGCATATTCTTACTTTCCTAGCTTGTCTCTCTGCACTGCGCTTTCCCCTGTGACACAACCCTGCTCCAGTCTTGCAGTCCTTGGTCTGTATGGCCTTAAACTTTCAAAAGCAATTGCAGTGCTGGCTTCACCCCAGCGACTTCTGTAGAACTCCTGGAGTTCTTTATCTTGAGGAGTTTTTTATCCTCCTACCACCCACCCAGAAACAGAGCCCGAGTCCCCCTGTTACCAGTGGCTACCTGCCACCCCACACTCCAGATTCAGAGCTACTTAACCACACCTCTTCAGGAGTTCTCACCCTGCAGAGACACTCACAGCATGTGCTGCGCAGACACACACGTTATATCCTCCAAGGCTCATCTTTTGTATGCGCAGCACTTGTGCTCTATACATGAAATCCTTAAAACCAGTTTACACAGTAATAAATTCACGTGTGTGTGTTTTTTCCTGCCTCTAGAACCTTTCTATTCCCGAGTGTTCAACTATGAACCCAGCACCCCTCTCCCCCGGGCACTACTTCTTGCAGACCCTCTTGTCATTTCTTTCCACTCTCCCAGCTGATGTCCTAACAAAATTACCTCCCTTTTCCACAGAACCTCACCTTCAGCTCTGCTCAGGTTCCCTTTGGTTTGGAAGTGCTTCCAGTAATGATTTTTAAGCTCAGCGTTACCACCACATCTTTGTTCTCCTCTTTGGTTATTTCTTATTTCCCAAACCCTAGACCCCAGTAGGTAATATCTGACGCCTAAATCCACTTCATAGCAGTGTGGTCAGTTGATAACCAAAACAAATGCCAGTCATATTTAATAGTTATATCTTATCAGAACCAAAACGACACCATTCTTAAAACAGGCATTCTCCTACATGAGCAGTCACTAGTGATAATAGCTGGAAACATATCGACCAGTTGGAGCGAGTCCAGAGGAGGCCACGAAGATGCTCAGAGGGCTGGAGCACCTCTGCTATGGGGACAGGCTGAGAGAGTTGGGCTTGTTCAGCCTGGAGAAGAGAAGGCTCCAGGGAGACCTTATTGCAGCCTTCCAGTACCTGAAGGGGCTACAAGGAAGCTGGGAGGGGGGCTTTTTACAAGTATCGAAAACAACATATAGTAATTTAGTGTGCAGTTTTTACTGTTACCAGCCCTTCACTTTTTTCCCCCCCCACTTATGGGTAAATAAATTGATGAACTGCATAAGAACAGTATGTTGATGCTGAATCTTTTTCATCTAAGTAGATATCTGAGCAGCTTCTTTAAAAGCAGCTAGTAAATGTCAGCATTTTCGACAGGTTTTCTGAATGCAAAAGTGGCAACTAAGTACTCTGCCCTCACCGAGGGATGACAGTATTTTCATGCTCCTTGTGCTTTAGAAAAATTATCCCCTGAAGCTTTGAGCTGATGTTTATAATTCAAACTAAGTAAGACTTATAATAAGAAATTCTTATCAGCTATTTATATATCCAGATAAATTCAAAATTTTAGTAATAAGTTCTCATTGTATTTTAAGTGGCAAAACTTCCCAGAAGCCTGGAATATGTTTGCTACAGGCACAATGATTTTTCCCACCCCCTCCCGAATACTTCTTTCAATTCTTGAAATGTTATTTTGGTATTGATTTACCAGATGACAAGTACAGAAGGGACAAGGAGATAGAGAAAAAGCTTCATCAGAGCAGTACAGTAATTAAGTTTTACAGAGGAATTATAGCCAAAAAAAATCCTGAAGAAAGGAGGATGGGCCACCAGAACATAATTATGAGTCAGCAATGTTCTCAAGATCCTCAATACTGATACATGCAATTTGACAGATGATTTTTGTCTTGAATTTACATAAGCAAAGCCAGTGACTGGTATTTCAGGAGAGAAAGCTTTTTTTTTTTCTCCCAGTTGTTAGAACAATCTGTTCTCTGCAATACTGTCCTTCTAGATTACAAATTCACCATTCAATAAGAAATCATCATGAGAACAAAATAATTTCTCAGACTGCAATATCGGTGGCAGATTTCATGTACATTAGAGCAGGCTCACAAGAAGTGCGTGG
>NW_010246136.1:12147-20742 GCF_000690775.1 Eurypyga helias
AAAAGCCTTTCAGTTATCTGAAAAACTGTACCAGCTGGTCACATCAATGATTACACTCACTGAGATTTGACTAAGAAGTGTACCTGGACTTCTACTCCTGGACCAAGTGTTTTAAGTGCTGAAATATATGGCATTTCTGGTGATGAGCACACACACACAAATCTTCAACTGTTGAACATCACTCGATTTGTATTCCTGCTGAAGAAAGCTTCAGAGAGCTGTAGCTTAAGGAAATGTCTGACGGTGTCACAGCATTCAAAAATCTGTAAGATACTCCTAAGATCCTTCCACCCCCTTCCTGCTGCAGAAGCAGTAGCTATTTAAATACATTTAATGTTAAAATGTTTAAATTACAGCAACTCTACTCAAAATCATCCCTTCAAGCCTTTCCTTTCACACCTCTGGCAGTGACAACACTACAATTCTTCTCTCCCACTCCAGTACTGTCTGACTACTAACCTACTTCTCCACTTCCTAAATCACTTCTTTTCAATTCACAGTTGCTGAAGACATGGAGTCTAGTAAAAAGGTCTGTTAGTTCCAAACTCAGCTCCTCTAATTAATGAGCTTGTCACCTGTAAGAGGGTGACACCCTTAGAATAGATAGATAACAACGTGCAGGCTCCTCACCTTCAACATCCTATAACCATACAAATCCCATTTTGTATGAAGCTAGATGCCTTTGATCCAAACAATGTATGACAGCCAGGACACTTTGCAGAGCTTTCCTAAATCTGCCAAAGAAAGAGTCTGGAACATTCATGGTGTGAGCTTGCTGGTTTCACCGCTACATGAACCGATTCTTCTCTCCTAGCAGGTCACTTTTTTCCCCCTTAGCTTTTTTTTAACGTGATGTTGTTGAATCAACAGCATATCTACATGATCAGAAGCGTTCAACAGATTTGTCAGAACTTGCTTTTTACCTGGTTAACAACAAAACCCACTAAATGCTGTATAAACTAATTCTGAGATACAGATAAAATACTTGTTGGAAGCTTTGCGCTTTTCTGCTTTGCATTTCTATTTATCATTTCTTTACCTCAGTGGAACTCCTTTGCTGTTCACACACACACCTCGTTACTGTTCTGTGTTGCTACCTCTGCGTGCTGCACAACTACGGTACAGCTGGGTAACCCCTCGTGAACTTGGTGGCCTGCTCATCCCATCTGGTGTGATACCAGCACACTGCAGAGCTTCACTTTGGGTATAGATTCCACTCAGCTACATGCATCTCATCTGAAAGATGTCACAAAGTGCAGTTTTCATGACAAAACCCTCAGCCTTCTTTGTATATTAAAACAAATAAATATGGACTTTGGTATGCGTAACGTAACTTCAATCACAGGTAATAAGAACCCTCACTTATTTCACGCTTCAAAAACATGAAGCTCATCGATGTCAAAGGCTCTTATACAACAAAGTAAGAGACAAGTATTACAAATATTTAAAGAGAACAATTATAATTAGTTTTAGGTCTGGCTGCTCCATTTCTGCAAGAGACAGAACTGAGGCACGGGGACTCCGTTATTTCCTAAACATGAAGTCTCCAGGTTACAAGCCTTCTAAAATCTTGTTCTAAACCTACAAGTCCCTTGTGCAGTACTACTTAGAGTATGTTGGATAAGGAGATAAACAAAATGCGTGCTATATATCTAACCCATGCTACGAGTACCAGAATCAAAAGTAAACTTTGGAAACCCAGTTTGGATTAATTAGGAAGCAGTGAAAAGTGCTTTGCAAGGCTGCTTGCTGGGTTCCAGTACTGCACACCAGCACACGAGTACTGACTTTATCTAAACAGAACTTAGTCTCAGAAATATGCTTTAATCCAAATGGAAGTTGTCACCTTATACCCATTTTCATGGCAACACATAGTAAATCTGCCACTTCAAACACAGTATCAGTTACACTGACAGTCTGCATGTCTAACACCATTCAAGAACTGTCAGCAAAATATTTTCCTCTACATGAGGCAGAAAAGGAAATTTTAAGACTTTCAAATACTCAGTATATCACAATTTTTAAAGAAGTATTTAAGAAGTGCTGGCTGTAACCAACAGCAATGGCTAACCTACCATTAAACTCGCACTTTATGAAAGGAGGAAATAAGGTAGTGAGCTCCGCACCATTCCTAGGAACGCATCCATACCGCACAGCATTTCATGATGGCCCATTCAAATTCTTACTCTACGATTTAGTCTGCTGCTGAACTTTTTCAAAGTGTCCATCAATCAAACTCCATTTGCTTCACCAACCACAGGCATTTGCATGGAATCTTTCTGAAAGAACCCCATAGAGGGTCAACGGGCAAATAAGTAGATCCAAAGACATCAGAAAAGCAGCACTTTACCTTCACAGCAGGACACTGTGATCATGATATGCAACATAATTATATAAGGAAATTTACAGGAATGACCCAGCACACAGAGAACCAAAATAAGGAAATATAGTTGCTATAATCTTCGATATCTCTGCATGAGTCCCTTACTCTTACCTAGCTCTCAGCTACTATATGATACAGGAAGAGATATATTATACCCTGGAAACATGCTGTAAGGTTATGTTCCATTAATGACTGTGAAGCACTTGGATACATGCCAGTACATTCCAAAGAAAAAATCCAGTCCTCAATATGCAGGCATCTCAAATAAAAGTACTGTCAGTACACATACGACTGACCAGAAAATTCTTCAGTCTTCAGAACTTCCTTGTTCTTATGCAATATAGAACACAGTGCATCTGGGGATTCTTTCCAGACCTTTACTGTCCCCATGAAGTTTAACAAGAAAGTATGCCAAGACAAACTGAAAGGGTAAAACTTGAGTAAAAGGATATCCATTTCATGTAGTCTTAACAGGCTGCTGCCGCAAATGAAGCTCTTCTGTAGAATGGGGGTGCATACACAGGTATTAATGTCACCCTTTAGAAACAGATGCTGCCAAGTAGTCTTTTTGGAGACATACAGGGGCAAGAGCTGGATATTAAAGAAAGAATGAGCAAACCCATTAACTAATTCTCAAAGCCAAAATAAAATTGATTAGTATTCTAAAACATAAAATAAATGACAAGAAAGACATATTCTTAACAGTAAATTCCTGTTGGGATTTGACCCAATTCTGTGGTTATTTACTTACAATGGCATCAATCTGTTCCAGGATCTTCATGAACTGCTCTGCCGTTCCTTTTATCCTCTTGTCCAGCTGTTTTAGCGCTTCTGCTTGAAGATCCTTTGCTAAAAATCCCTGGAAGAGGAAAAAAAGGGAAGGAAAAACAAAATTATACCATACCCTACAGGACACTCATTTTGGAAAAATCTATCAATCCACCACAGCAGAAAACATCTTTCACTATTTCACTACTGGACAGGGACTCCAATCTCAATCTGCAATCTATCGATCCTTGGAACACCAAAGGCAAGACCTGTTAGGCTTCCTGAAAACATTAAACAAGTAACAGACATTCTCCTTTGGACTTTAAGAGAACTCTTCATGTTTTATAATTTATTCAATATGCAACGATATTTGCCTTTTTCCAAACAGTGCCATGTCCCCATTTTGCAAACTGATAAATATAATTTGAAATTGGATAAGAATTTAACAGACCCCTTGAACAGTTCAGAGGGGTAGCCTGCTAGTGACTAGACAAAACCTTTAAATAGGGGTGTGGGGGGTATGTGTGTGTTTAAATAGATAACACCACAAAAATATTTTTCAAAGATATAAAATGATACAAAACTGGCATACCTTCTGGATACTTGTGAACTCTTTATTAACTTCCTCTAACTTATTAGCTATTTGCTCCACCGACTTCTCCAAATCTTTTAACTTCTTTAATTCAGCCTCTTCTTCTGGACTATTCTGCGTATTCAAAAGTACAACATTCACAACTATGGAATAAACAGAGCCACTATGCAGTTAAAAAGCAGCAACAGTGGTGATACAGACATAAAGGCATTTACTGATCTAAAATACAAGCTACATGGAGGTTATTCGTTCCATATTTTAACACCTATCAAATAAGTGTCTTCCAAAGCTTACTTACAAATACAAAGTGGCAACATATACAGACACGTTACATGAAACGAATTTGAAGGGAAAAAGAAGTGCAAGCACCTTTTTTTTTTGTTGTTGTTAGCTTAGTACCTTTAAAGTAGAGTTAACATTTATATCATGAGATATTACCTTGTCCTCTACTTGGCAAAGCCAGCCACAAGTAATTTCCCTGGAAAATACCCAGTAGAGTCGGTAGCTACAGCTTTTTAATTTATTTTTAAACCAGAAAAATAAGATGGGCAGACAAGGTCATCAGCGCACAGGAGGCTCATGCGCACTGACAAGCAACAGATCAGGCAGAAGTCAGTCAATAATGTAATTTCAGAAACGTAAAAACTACAGTTACTTGCAGCGCAACGTGAGATTGAACTCAACCCTGTGGGTAGGCATACAAGGTTAGGTTTATGCTGTCACCTTTTTCTGTCTTCAACAGCTGAATCACTGACAGAAATTATAAGGAGAAAAAAAAAAAAGTCTGAATGCAACACTTACCCTTTTCCCAATCAACATGACTTTGCAACCATTTTTAACACCAAGTGCTGACAATGGCTGTTCCATTTCTTTCAGAGACTTCCCTAAATGGAAAAAGAGAAAGGAAAAAACACAGTTAGTGGCATAAGATTGGCTTTCTGAAGGCATTAAAAACATGGACACCTGAAAGTGACTAAGGTATCAACTGTAAGAAACGTTGATGGACTTTGAAGTTACCTTTGTATATCAGTTTCTGAAAAGGAACTGGAACTCCAGTGACTTGTTCAATAAGTACAGCCATGTCTTGTAGTGTGGGTTCACCATTCTCTTGTTGAGAAGCAACCTGAATACTGTGTTTTTCGTTACCTTATAAAAAACAGAGTAACAGTAACACTTATTGCTACCTAGAAAATATTACAGAGAAACCATGTCTAAAATGTATTTGCATTAATGCAGAAAGTTCTCAAATCACCGATTCTCATGTACAATCATAATTTCCAATCAAAGGATTCTACTCTACTTCCTACCTCTGGAATGACTTACCTCAGCAAAAAATTTTGATTTACATTCTAATCACCTGAAGAGTCAGATCAGGCATAGTCTACTGGCATAACATCCCTGCTAAATATTACTCCCCACCCCTTTTTTAGAGTGCAGATGGCGTCCAGACATCCCACAAGCCAAAGCATGAAAGCCCACACCTTCGTGATCTATTCTATTTCCTACCTGTAGGAACTTTCAATGTCATGAGTCTTGGGGAATCTGAGACAATCTATCGCTAACTTTGCTCCCTAATTTTCCAGCCAGCTGAGAAAATTCTCACAGTCCAAAAATTTCTCTCCATAACAGTGGTGATGTGCAGCCTTAACCCCTTTGAGAAGTCTCAGCCTGTATTTCCCTTTCCACTTAGGGCGCACCCTATTCAGACTCTCTAAGACCACTTGCACGCAAACAGCAGGAAGTTCTTAGAAACACGGAGTGTGCCTATTAATCTCTGCTTTGCAGAAGACCCTTTCTGTAACCCTCTGCTCCCACACACTTCAGGCCTGCCAATCTGAAAGCACCCACAGGAATCAGCCACCGTTGGCTGCAAGGGAAATCAGGACAGGCACTTTTTACTTTGCAGGAAAAAAGACCTCCTTAACAAATACCAGAAAGAAAACTGTTCTCTTGTCACCAATTTGCTGTGTACGTATCTTTTATGAAGAAGAGCGCTAGAAACATCGATTTTAAAATGTTTCAGCCTCACAGAGTCACAAGACAAGTGACACTGGCCTCAAAAACTCGCAAGCTCCAACAATATTTCTTAATTACAATATTATTTTAAGCTCAAAAATCACATTATACAAAGTCTCCCCCAAACATTTTCCATAAACAGACCTTCTTCCCAGTTACTTATGGGGAAAAAAAGAAATCTACAAAACACACATAGGTGCTAAACTCAATATATTTTAAAAAGGCTGTTGTGTATATGTTAACTGCTTTGTGTAAGGGCTGTGCCTGTCAGCAGTTGAGAGGTGTCGTGGTTTAACTCCGGGAGGCAAAATACCACGAAGCCGCTCTCACAAACCCCCCTTCCCTCCTCCAGTGGAAGGGGAGAATCAGAGGGAAAAAGAAATAAGGAAGCTTGTAAAATTGAGATAAGAACTATTTACTAATTAAATCTAAATTAATATATACAAATACTTCTAACAGTAAGCAATTAAAATAATATGAAATAAAACATATGATACAGTATGATACAATGATGATACAATTATGATACAGTTGCTCACCACCCACTGACCAACGCACAACCAGGTGCCGAGTAGTGAGAGTCAGACCCAGAGAGCCCGAGAGCTGCAGCCCGAGGGCCAGAGCCCAAGAGCTGTCGCAGCAGATCCCGAGTGAACCCTATCAGCGATAGCACGGCTGGGAAAACTAAACAATCCCACCAACTCCCCCCTGAATGAGCCAGCACAGGAGTTAGCAAAGCAGCTAATGCAGCAGACAGGGAGAGTATTAGCAAGTGTACGGGAGTGAACGAGCAAGACAGTAGGAGAGAGAGTAATGGCTCCTGGACCCCCTCCTCGCCTACGCAAGGAGGCACGAGGCATCTGAGCCAGTCACAATTGGGTGTTTTTGCCACTTCTTCCCAGTCAGGCTTATTGCAGCCTCCACCACAGTCAGTTGTTGAAAGCCCCCAGACACTCCAGATATGCTGATTGGCTGTACACCCCTACAGCTTGATGGCATGAGGGTACACTGTGCACCCGTGTCCACTGTTAAGTCTCCATTCTCCATCAGACTTACGCACTGGCCAGATGGGGCTGTTAAAAGGTGAACGAATCTTACTTGATCACCCCTTGGCTCTCCAGCTGACCAATCAGGTTATGGATGGGAAGAAGGACTCAATATATTTTAAAAGGCTGTTGTGTATACATTAACTGCTTTGTTTAAGGGCTGTGCCTGTCGGCAGATGAGAGGCAACACAAACAGAAAATGGGGAAAAGAGCAGCTGAAGTTTGCCCCGCAATATAAACAGTTTTAATAGCAAATTATGAGTAACACTCTGGGCAGACAGTAACAAAAATTTTACTGTAAACTCACAGCAGAATGAAATCACACTGAAAAATACCTCATGGTTGGAACTGGTATCATAGCGTACCGGTTTGCTTCAGTAAATGACAATACCAATTTCAAGTAATCACTAGAGCAAAATTTAAAGAAAACCCCTTCCTTTAAAAAAGCCTAAATACATTTGAAACACAGATCAATTTCTTGCAGACTGTCAAGTGATACATGCGCGTCTACGACCGCTCCCTTTCTTAACCCTTACTTCCATCCTCCCCTACTTTCACTCCTGCACGTAAAACTTTATTAAGAACGTTTGTGCTAAGCAGTAAACCAGCATCGGACAGCAACAGGTATAAATCACAACATCCAAGATAAGGATGCCTTCTACTTGCTATTTCTTAATTACTGTAATTACCAGATAAGGAAACAACTGGAAAGAATGAAAACCCCTCAGATCAAACAGAGCTCTCTGAAGGCATTGTTGAGCGCTTGAATCATCAAGATTCAGACTCTTCCACAACCTTCCTCACCAAAGACTCTCAGATAAAACCACCAGGTGATGAAGGAAACCTTTTCACAAAGTGATGTAACACATACAACAGTAACAGTTTGAAAACACAAATGAGCAAGCAGAAATACACAATGAGCTCTAAAGGTGGAGGAAAGAATGTCACCAATATAGCACAAAAGGAACTGGAGACGATTTTTCAATAATTAAAAAATAACCCATAAAAATGTACAAGATTTTTTTAAACAGAAATCAGCTGATGAATATCTCACTGATTTAATACCTTACTGTCCTCCTCATTCACCCTACTGTCTCACCTAGATCCGCTTCATTACAATTTAACCATGGTATTTCCCATCCTGTTTTTAAGAACCGCGGAGCCCAGGCTATTCTTACCTCTTTGCACTAACTTTTTGTATTTATTCACAGACTTAACTGTACCTTGCCTTCCACCTTCTTCTCCCTCCTCCTAATTCTCTTCCTGAGGAAAAAAAAGCTCAGGTGGGCCAGCTGGCCTTTGAGTAACCCATTTTGTCACGCCAGCACCCAGCGGTCACACTGAAGAGACGACCACTGGCTGCTGCAACCTTGCATCTCACTAACCGCGAAAGTTCAAGCTGATTCAACAAACAGGATGAGAGCTCGTGGGATAGCTGATGGGATGCATCAGGAAGCACCTGCTTTTAACACAGAGTGCTGAGTTCAGTGACTCATTTAACCTAAACGAAGATTGCTACCACAAAAGTGATCTCTGCTCTGTGTTCTCTGGCAAGGACAGCTGTGTCACGGGGTCCCACAATCATCCTTACAGTAGGTCTACCCCTATGCAGCCAGTTTGATCACCTTGTTGATACGGAAAAAGCTTCTTATTTCTTTTCCTTAAGTTGGAATCATAAGCTGGATCAGCTGATGCGATCCAGCTTGAGGGAGGCAGGGGGAAGACAGTGGTCAGTAGAGGAAACGTTATGGTAGCAGCGGGGATGGAGGTCAGGCTAAGTGGAGGGTGAG
>NW_010246137.1:0-322 GCF_000690775.1 Eurypyga helias
CCTCTCCCGCAGAGATGCTCCGGGTGTTGTCCGCAGAAATGCTGCCTTTTAAAACAAGGAGCGACCCGCGGGGAGAGAACCTCCAGCCCTGCCCAGCTCCCCCCCCAGCCCCGCATCCCGCACCCTCCACCCAGCTGGGGAGGGGTGAGGGGAACCGGAGGGGAACCCCCCTGCCCTGGTTCCCTCACCCCCCCAGCTCGGCCTCCTCTAGTCCCGCTGCGGAGAAAGGATGCTGCAGAGCTGGGTGCAGCTTGGCGAGGGGGAAAAAAAAATAAAGGGGGAAAAAATAATAGGAGACAAAAAAAAAAAAAGAAGAGAAAAA
>NW_010246137.1:665-1170 GCF_000690775.1 Eurypyga helias
TTTTTTTCTCCCCCTTTGCTAAAAAAGGGGGGGGGGGTGTTAAAAAAAAAAGACCCAACAAACCTACCCCGTCTCACTGCGTTCAAGGTGAATTTCAAGGAGAAGAGCGTGCTTTTTGTTTATGGTGAGGTCCTGATGTGCACCGGCGGTACCAAGCGCGCGCTGTGGCGAGCTGTGCATCTATATCCGGGGATGTCTACGTATTCCCAGCATCCCTGGTCCCTACTGAGCACCCCGCTGGACCCTGTAACCTTGTCAGGGCGCTGCGCAGCGTCGCCCAGGCTAAACCCCTGGCTGAAGCAGGCTGGGAAGGCAGGAAATCCTTTATTACTCACCGGGTGGTTTCGGACCAAGGGCATGTGCCCGCTCCTGGGATCTCCGCGCAACCCTCCGCCACCGTGCCACGGAGATCATTTCAGCTACGTATCGCGCCGCATCGCACGTATGTTCCTTCCCATTGCACGAAGACAAATACCTGCCTTATTTATTTCTTTTTTTTTTTCCC
>NW_010246137.1:1269-1757 GCF_000690775.1 Eurypyga helias
GAATAAGCACAAGGGCCCTGTGCTCATTGAGTTTCTCCCCCCCACATCCCCAGTGCTCTCGAAATCTTCGTGCTGAGCCGGCTGAGAGCCGGGGCCCTTTCTTAGTGCCGTTTAACGGCAGTACCATTTTGTTTCCATTACGTTAATGACATTTCATCTAATGCACCAAATCAGAGGAGTTTTCAAGGAAATACTGGGAATTAGATGTCGAAAATTGTTCAGGAGAGTCAGAAGCCTGGGCCCAAAAATCTCCCTGCGTGCCCTTTATAATGCCACCCCCCCAAAAAAGGATGCGATAATATTATTTACTTAAAAATAAGCAAACCCTTTTTACCCTGAATGAAGAACTTCTCCTACACCTCCTTTAAACTGTTTGCAATTCAAATCAGAAATGGTATAGCACAGATTTTAAAGGTCTGGCTGACAGAAGCCAACAGCCAGCGCATCCCTCTGAGACCGCCCCGCTTCAAACCGCAGCTGGAGCCAGG
>NW_010246138.1:0-672 GCF_000690775.1 Eurypyga helias
CAACTGGATCCCGCTGGATCCATGGTGGTGACTCTCTCTTGCAATTCTATCCCGACTGCTTGCTAAATTTTCCCCCATTTCTATTTTCTCTCTCTCCTATCACTACTTTCTTACAACAAAAATAAACTCCTTTGTTAGTGGCATCTGACCTCGTTTGTGTCTTAATCTCACTCTGGGTATAACAACGAATCTCCCCCTTCCCGGGATAACCGGGACGGGACACCATCCCACCTCCTCATGTCCCTTTTGTGGTGCCTCAGGTAAAACCACAGGGTGATATCTGTTGTATTCAGTTCTCAGAAGAGAGGAACGCTTGCTGTTGATAGCCCAGACACTGGCCCATGGAGATAGGGAACAGAACTCTCAGAGTTTTTTGTGCTCTTTAGACAGTCTTTCCACAGCTCAGACACAGGCCTGTATGGGGGAGGAGAGACTTTCCTCATACTCTTGGAATCAGTGAATCATCTCGTCTAGAGTTGGTGCCTCATCCTCTCTCCAAGTTATTGTTGAGAGCACGCTAGAATATGAGGGTGTTGCACTCCGCGTTAACTTCTGCCATATCAGTCCGGTGCAGTAAACTTCGTCTGGGTCAGTGGATGCTCGTGGGTTGTTTGGGTCCCGGTAAACGATCTCCAGCACCACTAGTTCTCTTAGATACTGGATGCCCTTCCC
>NW_010246138.1:694-1215 GCF_000690775.1 Eurypyga helias
TTTCTCTAAAAGGGTACCTCTCCTTCACACTGGTCGGGAGTCATTCCCAGAGTCTGATGTTTTGTGGTTTACGTCCAATTGCTTTATCAATGCCCCCTTCTCCAGCAAGTGTCTCCAGCTGTTTAGCCTCCCTCCCCTCCAGCTCCATACTACTGGCCCCATTATCCCAGCAGTGGAGCAGCCAGGTCATGATACGTTCACCTGGGCAGTGTCTGTAGTCTCTACGGATGTCCTGTAGCTCTCTGAGGGATGAGGATTGTGTGGTCACAGTGGCTTCATCCTCCGACTCCTGAAACGGCCTTGCTCCCATCTCCTTATTGTTTGTTTCTGTCACTCGGGATGGCCCTGCTACCTCATCATCCTTGACTATGCGGACTGATTTACGTGTGTATTTCTTTTTCTGAACTGGGGCCACTGACAGTGGTTGACCCTGGCAATAGTACAGAATAGATTGAGGAAGTGAAGCTGCCGTAGGGGGTGGGCTGATTGCAGTGGAGGAGAGGCTGGGGGGGGGGGGGGGG
>NW_010246139.1:0-435 GCF_000690775.1 Eurypyga helias
CAGGAGAGACGATCTTCATTAAATGATCATTTCATGATGACTGGCAGCTCTGGGTGTTATTTCCCCTCCGGCTAGAGGGGGTGGGTTCTGCTGCCCACTCCCACGCGATGTGCTGACTGTGATGAGGAGGATGTGGGGATGCCGGTGAGGAGGACACAGACACCCTAGAGCCTAGCCTGTGCCTTGAGACCATAGCATCACCTCTCCATGGGGTGAGGAGACCCAAAAACTGGCCTTTGGGACACTCTGAGAAGGTGCAAAGGGGATGTCCACCCCTCGAACCCCTGGTGATGTAAAGGGGATGGTTATCACCACCCCATGTGGCACTCACACTGTGGTGGGGAGGTGCCACATGCCCTCTTCTCAGGCCCTCGGGGATCCTGCGTGTCCCCAAGCTCTGGCAGCACCCTGACACCTCTCAGACAGGCGGGGGGA
>NW_010246139.1:456-2676 GCF_000690775.1 Eurypyga helias
AGCCAGCAGATGAGACGTAGTCCCAATTAATGCACTTTCCTTGTCTGATTAATAATTTCATGTTAGGAAAATACCACTGGCCCAGATGCTCTGAAACAGACTTCCATCAGGGCAGGGCTCACATGGATCTGACACGGGGGCAGCGAGTGCAGCAGAGCGCACTGTGTTGGGGTCTGGCCTCTCCCCACCTGCCTTGCTTGTTTGGGAGACGTCATTGAGCTACAGTTCATCCCAGGGGGAAAAGAAGTTCATTTTTTTAGTAAATTGCTTGCCCATTGCCCCATCAGTATCTTTACAGTGGAGAGATGGATGGGTGGGTGGGTGGATGGATGGATGGATGGATGGATGGATGGATGGATGGATGAGTTCAAAGCGCCACAGCCCTGGCTCTGCAAAGACCAAGCGGGTCACTAGCTCCCACCAGACACTTGCTGTGACTTTTACCATGCCAGGTCTTTGTTAGAGGGGAGCTCGGTCCCACGCAGCCCTACCTCCAGCTCAGCCATGCTGTCAGCAGTGCTGCCCCACGTGCTGGCTTGGTTCACTGGTTAATGTTCCATTACCAGACAACATGCCTCCGTCATTTATTAATGTTTCATTAGTGTTAAAAACATCTGGTAATTAATTATGCACTAATTATGGATTCACAGTGCTAAAAGCTGGGGTAATCTACCGTGGCAGATGGCTCTTTGGGGCAGGGGGAAGGGACAGCTCTTAGCAGAGAAGAAAATGTCAGGCCCAGCCCTTGCCTTGGGGAAGCATCCCAGACAGACAGATTGCCTTCATCTCCACCCAGGATCTCCATGCCTGGTCCAGAGGCATGCTGTCTCAGGTCATTAGGCAGAGGAAACCTGTCCCTCTCGGGCTGTTTCATGGACCAAGGAAGCAGTGGTCCCTCTGCCCAGGGCAGCTGTATGAGAAGCCATCTGAGAGCGGTGGCTTTTGCACACAGCCCCAGGCACCCTCCGGCACCTGGAGCTGGCACGCAGCCTGCCACCAGCTCCAGGATGCTGTTCGTCAGCCCCTCCGTGGTGCCTGGCCGGATTAAGCGGCAGTCCATAAAGCAAGGGGTGTCGTAAAAGCCTGCTCGTGAAGTACCCCAACGATATTACGTACAGATGTGCAGAGATGTTTCAAACTGGGGAAGGTCCCAGGGGAGCATCCCTGCCAAGCAGAAAATCCATCCACTTAGCAGCATAAATCCATACAGGAAGAAAGAGGGAATTACAGTGCTCAGAGAGACCTGTGCATCGCATAACCTGAAATCCAATACATCAACCGGGCGCAACCAGTCCCTGCATCTTCCCAGCACATATGTGGCAGTAAATCCCACCTTAGGTGTTGTTTTCGGTTGTTGCTGATGCAAGAGCAGCCTTGCGCTGAGCTCCCCAGGCTCTGCAAGAGGGATCAGAAGTATGGCTGGAAAGCAGGAGCTATTTCCTGGCCACGAGGCCTCGCAGGAAACAGAAAGCCCCCTTGCTTGAATGATGGGCTGAGCAGCAGAGCAAGTCCAAATCACTGCTCCTCCTGCATCCTTCCCTGAGGCGGGTGGCAGCAGAGATCTCATCCTCCATGACCCAGTGGTCAGAGAAGCTCCCTGCTCCCACAGATAGCTGCACAGCCAGACCCAATCACAACAGTATCCTACAAGAATGCCAGGTGGGATCCATCAAGCCTGCTGGCAGAGAAGAGCTGCTGCTTATTTGCACAGAGGCAGACCTGGTCCCCAGCAGGCAAATGTCCTCCTCCGCCACAGCAATGGGGAGAGGTGGAGGCAAGAGCAGCAGGAGCTGCTGGAAAGGTGGTCCCCAGGGTGAAAATATGAAGAGCAGCATCTCCAGGCAGTGAGGATGGAAATGGTCAACCTGAGTTGGAGGAGCCCAGCCTCCCCTGGTCCTCAACCTGTAATGGTGTCAAGTCCAGAAAAATACAGGAGCCCACCCCAAACCGGGGGGTATTACTTCAGAAAATGTCTATGTCTCCTGTAAAAGATGTAGCACTGGATGCCCTAGGCAGGTTATAGCCTCCCTCCAGGACTTTCTTTTCCAGTGGCAGGAGTGATGGCTCAGTCAGCAGGGTCCCTCCTCGAGGGAAGGGTCCTGCCTAGTACTGGTGGTGTAGGAGCAAGCTTAGGTGCTTCCAGTGATTCAGCCACCACCATACACTGAAGCAGATGGAGCTGCAGCTGGGGTCCAGTTGTGGTTTAACTCTGGCTAGAAA
>NW_010246140.1:0-9418 GCF_000690775.1 Eurypyga helias
CTTGTGCTTGGGATTGCCTCGAATCTATGAACCCCAACAACTTTTTCTTCTTCTCCTCCTCCTCCTCTCCCAGGTGAACAATGTGCATGTTCATGGAACATAAGGAAAACTGGCAGGTGAAGGAAGTTTCCCCTTTTGTTCCCCTGAAGCAGTGATGGTGGGGCTTCATGGGTACTCTCCATGGCCTCCAGCGGGGCGGCAGGAACCGTAAGGCCGACACCACAAGGACTGAATGTACAGCTCCTCATGGCACTTGACATAAGTGCCTGGATGAGCAGGGTTTTCATGTCATTCCTCTGTTCTGTTCCCTGCACTGCTGATCGGCTTCCACATCATCAGTAAATATCTGGGCGATACAAATTATCAGTGGTGACCAGCCTGACCTTGAGACACACAAAGGCAGCTACCAAATTCAGCAGCTGAGGACAAAGTGGGACTATTAAAGGTACTTCAAACCCCACACAGTTACCAAGTAACAATTTAACGTCTGTTTTAAAATGACAGCTCTTCCTGCAGAAAGTAGGTCATTTCTTCAATGTCAAACTCAAAACAGACTGACAGTCACTGTGTTCACTTAAACCAGTTATTCCAGCTATCAGGCAGTTCCTACGGCTATTTTAAGCTAAAAATAATCTTTATCCAACATCCTCTGAACAACCTGAGCACAGAGGATGTGTTCAAATCATTCCTTTGTCCCAAGGGATGACACAGGACGACACCAAGGGCTGCCCGGGGAGGTCCCCTGGGTGAGTGGCACAGGGGACCAAACTGAGCCCAAGTCCCGGGAACTTCCTTCTCTGACCCAAAACCTCGGCTCGACTCCTCGCGCAGAGCCCCGGGCCACGCGCCCGGCTGGCCACCGCCGCAACGGGAATGCCCTTTATGAACAATGGGCAAGGAGCCTGTCCCCGAAATGAATGCGGCTCTACCCAGGCCTGAAGAGTCTCCTGTAGTGCAGTTTAAAAACAACCTCAAAAACAGTTCTGGAGAAACGCTTACGGGCAGCGCACAGAGGGGCTGGTTCTCTGCACTCCCGCCTCCGCTGAGGGCAAACTGATACCAGTAACCTTAACAGAAAGAAAGTCAGGCCCAAAGCTATTCTGTACAAAGGTGACTTCTTCCTGCCCTCTGCGACGCTGCCTCAAATCTGAGCAAGGACTGTTTGTAAGCGGCCCAACCTCCCTTCTTCCCAGCGCTGCCAGAGATGGGACGCGTCCGTCAGGTTGGTAGGACAACAAAGGAAGGCACAAGTGACGTAACTAAATCATCTCTCTTGTCCCTAAGGCAATCAACTGCATATCCCCATGAGGGGAAAAAAACCCCATTTCTAATCCTGGCTTTACAGGCTCGGGAAGTAAAGCTGGCTGTTGGGCTCCTAACCACTAGGTCTTCCCCTGGTCCTTTCCCTCTCAAACAGAACACACTGCGACTTGTCCCCTCGTCTGACATCTGGCGCCCGGTGTACTGCCCTGGCAGGAACACAAGCACGCTGCCTGCCCACCCCTTTCCCGTGGCGGCGGTGGGCAGCTCGCTGCAGGCGGTGCTCGAGCACGGCTGCCCTTCGGAAGCTCCCTCCGATTTAGCAGGAGCAGCGTAACGTTCGAGTACCTGAACGGGTGTGACTCCTCGGGTCAGCTAATGAGCTTTTCATGGAAGGTTGGATTCTGTTACTAATCACATCCAGCTACACCCTCCTGATGACAAACACCTATTCCACCCTGTGTTTGCTTGGCAGAGGATGACTAAGATGATTTGCTTGGAAAGAACCCAACTACAAAAGAGCATTTCCCTCCTGCTGTCTTCATACATCACACCGGATTGGTTTCACTTCCCTGTGCTGTTAAATGTCAAGTGCTTTTGTTAGGTGTGCACTTATGTTTTGGAGTCTCCAAAGCAGACCAAAGGAGCTTGGAAAGACAGTTTTTACATTGTACTCAACCTCCCTGCTTGGAAAAGTTACTTTCTGCCACTTGAGTGTGGTACACTGCTATTTTGTTACCGTTGCACGCCACTTTGGACTGGAATTTCCTCCCAGGTCGCAGGAAGTGCGGTGCAGCTCCCAGGTGAGCCACCCAAGCTATGGAAGCGTGTGGAAGGGCAGTCACAACCCCGCGGGCGGCCGTGACTGCAGACAGCCTAAGACAAGGCTCTGCTGTGGGAATGGAGTGGGGGAAGCTCAGTTACCAGGCTGCTCCTGCATCCCAGGGTGGGAACGACAGCAGAGCTGCTTCTGACTTTCCACTAGCCAAGCGGCAGAGTTGTGTTTGCTGCTGGTTGAGCAGGATCCATCCCCAGATCAAGCATAACATCAAGAGTAGCAGAGTAGCATGCTGCTGCTTCTGCTTAAGCCCTGAACCACCTGTGCAGGCAAGAAAACTCCTCAGATCTGAGTGTCAACGGGGCCCACGCTCCGAGGCGGTGTTCGCCCTACACTGCAGGAGTGGGAGAAGTCCCGGGTGGCCTCTTTTCAGGGCAATCGTTTGCCCTGCTCAGAGCCTGGCAGCACCCGCAGCAGAACGGCACAAGCCTTCACTGTCACAGTGCCCCGAGTCCCCTGCTGTTCTGGTCTCGGTGTCAGCACGGGGTAATTACATTACTTCAGTGAGTCAGTACTTACATCGACCTCTTGGAACACGCGGCGAGTACACGGAGAGCAGCGAGTACACGATAAATCCACGCGCTGGCTTCCTGCACTCTGACTTCTTGATACAGACAGGGTCAGGCAGCTGAAGCCATCGGCTCCAAAGGTTTGCTGTCCCCCCGCTGCGCACGGGGCAGTCCGGCCTGCTCTCATGCAAACAGGCGCACGCATTTTCTTACGCAGCTGTTTCGGTCTGGCGGCACCAAAGCACAGCACCTTCTCCTGCTTGCTCACGTTTCCCTCAGCCTGCACCCAGAGGACACTGCTCTGCACTCAAAAGGCAAGCAAGGTGGGGTGGAAAGCAACTCCCAGGTCTTTCCACCTGTCTCATTTTGAGATTGGAGCATAGGCAGATTATTCATTTAACATTAATTCCATGAGGCCTCTGCTGCAAGGACTGAGGTGGTCCCTGAATGCCATCCAACACTAGGCAAAAGGCATTTGGTCCAGACGAAAGAAGATACGAGCTTGGAGCGACTCTGAATTGTGATGTGGGATGACAACGTTGTGGGATGACAACGACTCAAAAAGACGAGAACCGGCCCTGTCACCAGACCAATGGTCCAGACGAAAGAAGATACGAGCTTGGAGCGACTCTGTGAATACTAGAACATCTATGGGATGACAACGACTCAAAAAGACGAGAACAGGTCCTGTCACCAGATCAACCCAGAAGTGTAAGCCAAGGGAGAGACCAAACCACAGCTATGAAATTTGCAATTCATGGTTGTGTCTTTAACAAAGCAGACAGGCAAGGCCAGTGCAAGTAAAATAGTGCAAGGTGAAGGCAAGCACCATACAAATGGTAGTATGATCTACAATTAAAAATCTAGTGTAAATAAGGTGTGGACAAGTTATCTGCTCAGCTTTGGGGTCTCCAGAAACAAGAAGGATGCTGACAGTGCCCTCAGGGTGCCCTGTGGAGCACAGAAAAACCACAGAAGGATGACACGGTGCCTTTACCATGTGTGATGCTGCAGGAAGCATTAAGACCCTACTGATGAAAGATGTGACTTGAAGCCCTGTGCAGCACTGTCACTCCCTCCATTTCTGTCAGGCTGCAGAAAGGAAACTAAATGAGCTCTTAAAACCATCCAGTCTCAGTCAGCCCTCCCCCAGACTGCTGGGTTTCTGTGGAAAGCCCATTGCTCCCTGGGGTCATTTTCATTGCACTTCAGCTCTTCCAGGAACTCAGACATGCTGACAGCAGTCCCTCCTCTGCCAGACACCCAATCAGAGCACCGAGGGTGCTTTTTCTAAGGAAGTTAATTGACCATGTTTTATTAAAAAGAAAAAAAACCCAAACCACCCACAACCGACACCCACCACTTTGCTCTATCTCTAATACTGTAACACACAGAAAACCCAGAGGGCAAGATGCTAGGCACAGGATTGGCTGGAAATACTGTTTAGGAAACCACACAAAGGCGATGATGAGCGTTCCCTGGTATCTGGAAGGCACATCAGGACCCACACCTGGCTAGCACCTTACACCTTGTCCAAGGGGTGTCTTGGGTTGGGGACGAATGCCTGGAAAAGGTAAGGTAGCAGTTTTATGCACACTTTTCAGTAAGAGCTGCGGGACAAAAAAATGACTCAGAATTCACCACATGACAGGAATTGCTGCTATTCATTATGCAAACCCATTAGCAGTGATTAGCACACCGAAATGGTGGAAGTAAGGCCAAGGACACTGAGCACACGCTCTATTTGTAGAGCTCCAGTTGCCCTCTTTGTACTGTAATAGCTCGTAAAGCAACATATCTTCCTGCTGCACCACCGCTCTGAAATGAATCCCAACATTCCAAGGACGTGGAGCACTGCAAGGTTGGGAGAGCCATACTCTGGTCACCTAGAAAGCCTGAGGGGGTATGCAACTGGGATACACAGGATGACCCTGTTCAATCCCATGGAAAGCTGTCTCAGAAGGGACCAGAGCTGACATGGGGCTGGTGGGGAAGGCACTCATCAGCACTAGCCATGGTCTGATGAGCTTGGGGACACAGGGTCCCGCAGAGAGCTTTGCTGCTCACGGGCCGTGTACTGAACAGGCACAGAAACTCAGATGAGCTCTGCTTTGAGCATCGCTGCAACGCGGTTTGTTGCAGTATGCAACCATGTCTCCAGTCCTCAAAAAGAGGATAGGCCACTCACTGCTGTAGGTCACAGGGATGGATGTAAAGATGGAGCAGAGAGGAAACAGGCTTTGAAACCTCGTACATGCCACAGGTCTCACTGCAATGGCAAGGTACACAGAAATACAGTGACATACCGCAGTTATTTATAGCAATTAGCTTTCTACAGATTTTTCATCTGAGGCTTTCTAAAGCTTGATGAAAATGTGTCAAATTCAGCACAGACGTAATTTTGTCATGGCTAGAACTTATGCTCGGTCCACGTACTGATGCACAAGTCACTAAAGGATATATAAGAATTACTCGAAACATTCCTATCCCACAAAACAAAGACAGCAATTCATTACTGGGCAGCACCTCTAAACTGCAGTTTGGAACTGTAAGTCAGGAAATGTTCACAAGGAATTTAGGGAGGTGCTGATCTGTTGGAGGGCAGCTCTGGGGAAAAGGATCTTGGAGTCCCAGTGGACAACAGGATGACCACGAGCCAACAGTGTGCCCTCGCAGCCAAGAAGGCCAACAGCACCCTGGGGTGCATTAAGAAGAACGTGGCCAGCAGGTCGAGGGAAGTTATCCTCCCCCTCTGCTCTCCGCTGGTGAGGCCTCACTTGGAGTGCCAGTTCTGGGGTCCTCAGCTCAAGTGTTTCCAACAGTGGGTTTAGTGAGGGTTGTGCCAACTCGGGTTCGGGCTCTGCACTGTGGTTTACAGAGAGTCTGCACAGCCCTTGAGGTGCTTAAACATCCCCTTTGGACTGAGAAGCACCAATAATGACAACTGCTAATGCCTTACTCCAGGATATCATGTTTTTCCTAAGCCTTCACTGGCGTCTGCTCCCTCCCAGACAGTCTCATGCAACAGGAGAATAAACTAACAAGTGAGAAGGCAAACAAACAGAGAGAGATATGCAGTATCAGGAGGGAATTAATATATTGGCACCAGATCACATTGCAACCATATGGTGCTGTGAATACCTCTGGAAGCTTCCCATCCACTGCTGAGCAAGAAATCTGCACAGGCTTTCCCCAAACCCCACCCTAGAGCCAGTTCCCAGGGAAAAGTCTCTTCCAATGAGGGCACTAATTTCAGACCGGACAGATGTCTCCCATGGCTAAAGAAACAGGGAGACTCCTGCCTTCTGCACACTCCTTAGGTCACCACAAAGAGACAGGGACAGCTTGAAACATTACACTGCAACCATTCTCCCTTCTTTCCAGCTGCTCCAACCTCCCTGCTGTGCCTGCCCCTGCTATCAGCCTGTGGGTTCCAGGGAGTCCTGCATGCAGGATTTTCCACTGCAACTCTTGGCATTGTGATGTGGCACAGAGAACCCCCCAGAGGAGGAAGGGCAAAAGCTGCTTTGCTCTAGGAGCCAAAACAGCCTGTGGGACAACTCAGCCCCAGTGCCACCGGCAGCCAGTCCAAGTTGCAGAGCCCGCAGCCACACTTCGATTCTCAATCCCAGGCACTGCTCATCACTTGCAAGGAAGCTCGCTCTGGCAGGAAATAACCATGGATTTAACATCTGGAAGAGAGGAGGTATCTCTGGCAGGACAAAGGAAACATCATAGCAATATATCTGTATGTTTCAGGAAGTGTAGGAGCTGTTTGTTTTGGGATACCAGCTTCCGACTGGGAAAGCAAGCTGAACATCTTCCTTATCCTTCAGGTTAGGTAGCAAATTCATACAAAGTTAACTCATGGATAGGTACTTTGAGGAATCATTGCACAGCTGGTCTGAAAGCTAACAGATGGGAAAGTTGAGACTTGTTTCACCTTTTGGAGAAACACACAGTAAACAAGTTATGTGCAAACTTCCAGCCATACCTTTCCTAGAAGGAAAGTAAATAGAAAACGCAACAACGGGCGGATCAGAAATCACTCAAGGCTTCGCAAACAAAAATAATAATTGCTCTACTAACTCTACCGCTGATCTGCGACGGCAGCAAGGAGTTTCTGTCACAAAAAAGCCCCCTGTCTTGGCAGTAACATCTGAAATGCAGGTTCTACCCACGTAAGCAGTAGCTACTGACATCACATATAACAGCGAATAACAACGTGTGGCACCGACACCTATTTATGCCAGTTGCAGCAATGGAAAGAGAGAGGAGCAGTAAAGATTTCTTTCTTTTAACTCAGTATAGAATTTCTTGGCTTCCCTCAGCTCCATCCTGTCTCTTTGCTGCAGCAAAGCAACGTGTCACAAAACTAAGGAGTCGTCCCGTGTAGTTTAAAGATATGCCTGCATCCAAAAGAAAAATATTTAGTGAAGGAAGGAAAATGGAGACATGAAAGAAAAAGCTCCTTACACTCCCCTAGCTACATTCAGACACAGTGAAGACCCCTGAAAGGCCTGGGAATAACTCTATTAAAGCCAAACAACCTGAATATGTTGCTCTCCCAGTCCCTCAAGGACTTGGCACCGAAAGGGAACTGAAAAGCAACTGAACCTGTTAGGAGAAAAAGGAGGATTCCAGATGAAGAGCCTACGGGCAATCCTTGAGAGATGGCTGCTCAGTGTGTGCACCGGCATTCGTCACAGCCCGCATCAACCACAAAGAAGCTGTGATAAGGAATCACCCTCTGCTGAGCTTTGTGGTAGAAAAGCGTGACAGGGAGGAAGCATCACGTACAGGGAAGAGAGTTGGGGGAAGGTGGACTCCGGAGGGCCTGAATCCAGGATTTCAGAAGCTTCCAGGTGAGGAAGAAGTGCGCAGGAGCCCTTCCACACCACAGGCTGGCTCTCAGCACAGCCAGCATAGCTGCTGCTGCCTACAGCACCATGAGATTCCCAAGTTCTGGTTTGGCCAGCGGACGCACAGCCCCACCGCCCCTTCCTCCCACGGACCCCCGATGGCAGGGGTCTCTGCCCGCACCTTCACAAAGCACATGGAGTTATCAGAGGGATATTATCCTAGCACAGCACTGCAACTCTTTTGTTATCTTTCTAGGAAAGGGCTAAGCCTTTTGATTTCCTACCAAAAACTAAAAAGCAAATTATATGTTAATAAAGCCTTAATAAAGAGCTACTCTCCCACATATTAATTAGCTGTTCACAGGGACCAAATACATCTAATAGAGTAAGAAAATGAAAAGCAACGAGGAAGTTGCTATGGCTTTGATGGAACAGCTACTCCAGCAGCATAATCCTGTGAATCCATTAAGGTCTTTCACATGAAGAGCAAGAACAGCTGCCTACCCCCAGACACGAGTATATGCCTCTTCCCAAACCAAGGGCGTCTGTGAGCTGAAAAGATTTTGTTAGATCTTGTTCTGTGAAAGTTTCTCCAAAGTGGAAAAATACACAAGAAAACCCAAAAACAACCCCAGAAGACAACACACTGGCTGGAGCACAACGTGACAGAGCTGGGGTTATCAGCTCAAGGCAGAAAAGAGCAGCAAAACTCCGGTTCAGAGTTGGAACAGAGTGCACAGGAATTTTCAAAGAGCAGGGCTAGACTCGGAATAGTGCACAGAATGAGAGCATCCCAAAAAAATTCATGGCACTGATGATGTCACGGCCTAAGGGACTCATCTGGTCTGGCCTAGGAGAAGGCAAGAAAATGTGAGTCCTTGCCTCCTCTCTCTGAACAAACGGCAGTGGGTTAGACCACCTCTTCAAGAACAGCAGCCCTTCTCAGGGGGCACATCAAAAACCACAAAAAGCAGGCAACACCTGCAAGCTGGCAGCGTTGCCACAGTGACTTATACAAGTTTCTCGGAAGCCAATATCCAACTTCAACACTTCCTTCCCTCAAATCTCTGCTAATTTGAAGTTGACCCAGAGCAACTCAGTAACCGCACGTAGAAGATGTATTTAAAGTCCAGCGCTTTGAGAAATTCACTCCTCCCAAGCTGCCAGCAGCATGTGAAGTAATTTTATCTTGTAAATGGGCAGTAAGAATAACATGAATTTGTCACTGTCAAGCCGAGTATTTTCCTTAGAAGCTCTGCAGGGCTTGGGAGAAGCCATGCTCAACCTCGATTTGCCGCTTCTTGTTTCATTTATTCAAGGTCATGTGGCTGTGGGAGGTTTCAGGGTCTTGAAATCTCTGTCTGAGCTTCTGGCAGCCTCTCCAGCTCCTACCAAGGAGATGATGACTGATGGTGGGAAATTTTGACCTTTTAACTCCATATCCCTTTTCTAAATTCCTGTGGTCACTATTGGTATCTCCTGTGTAGCAAATTCTTTCTCCCCCAAGAAGCCAAACAACTTACTGTAGTACAGTTCTGAGCGGGGCCCTCGTGTCTCTGGTAAGCTTCCCAGTCTCATGGCACGACTCCAAGCTTTTGCCCCCTGTCCCTGGGGAGCCCCAGGTCACTGGATGAGCTCTTTTGCCATCCTTGGAATGGCAGCGAGAATTCCCTGAAGCGTCCCGTGGGGCCCGGGGCCGCGATTCCCGGAACTGGCAGCTGCTGACTCGGCTCGAGCTCTTCCTAGAACCGCTGGGCCTTCGCTCACCCCCCGGGGCTGGGGGGGCAGGGGGAGAGGGGCGGGAAGGATGACAGAGAAGAGGCCAGGTTACGCAGATCCTTCAGCTCCCCAGCCGTTCTCCTCTCCTTTTTTATGTGAATCCTGGGAAGATTATTTTTACCTTGTTTCAGTGCTGGGATGAGCGTAGCAGCAGCCTGGCTGGCTGGCGG